>NW_009205992.1:0-21145 GCF_000690835.1 Fulmarus glacialis | reverse complement strand
AGCCGTTGGCCCAACTGAGTAACCTGGGCAAGGTAGCGCAGTTGGCCATGTGCTACCCGAGCAAGGTAGTGCCGTGCAGGAGAAACGCAGCTGAAAAAAACGCAAGCGGCCTGACTGCCCCCAAGGAATTAGCCATGGGTTCGCCTTGAAAGTCTGTAAAAGGCTGCGTGCCGAGGGTTACCCCGGCAGGTGAGGGGTGGGCTGCCTGCCCAGGCGCTGGCAGGGTGAAGCTGTACCGCGTCTGTCCCAAATAACGAGAGTGGGAATGGGTTCGACATTTGTATCTGGAAAAAAAAGTGACTAAGCCAATCTCATGATTTTGAGAAGACTGAGTCATAAACCCCCAGGCAAGAATCCATTAAATTAGTTGCTAATTTACTCCATATTTTTTTCCTTAAACAAACTACCAAAATCCTGCAAAAGTCCACTTCAGTTGGGAAGCAAGTGTTAGAGAAAGCTTGACATGACTGTGAAAGTTAAAGAACAGGAAATTAAAGAACTTTGTATCTTCGGCTGTTCAGAGAGGAGGTTCACTGAAAGTGGAAAGAAGATTCATCCACCTCTGCGATAAGGACATTTTCCTCTCATTTTATGAAGTTCCAGACTTAACATGTGCTCATGACAGTAATGGGAAGGAGCGACAGTAAATGATTTTCTGTATCAGCTTCTGTCCTTTTAGTTGACACACCCTGCTGCCGCTCCCTTTCTTTTGTTTCTAGCAAGTGTTGCTCTTCTGTCCTAAGGCAGAGAACTAGCAGTGAAAATGGCTGTTTAATATTAAAAGAGAGAAACAAAAAAGGGAGACAAATGTACAGGCTTTTTGCATACAGCCTTTCAAACATCTGAAACCCCCTCTCCCCTCGGGAGTCTAATTTACAAGGTAAATAATGGAGTGAAAACCCTTACGTAGCTCATCTGGTTGAAGGCAAAATTCCCTTCTGCCCACAAGACTGCCTGAGTAAACTGACTGTTTTTGCTGGAAAGGCTGCCCCTTCAAATGGCTGAAAATACAAATGAGCACAGTGCCTCCCGCCTGAAAACCAGTTAATTCAAATACCAGTGCTGTTAAAAGCCGCAGCTGGTGGTGAGAACTGATGTGGGCAGAAAGGATGTCACTGCCCATAGTTCAGCACACAGAAGGTTTAAAACAGAAGGTTTTTAAACAGAAGGTTTAAAACACCTTCAATTTTATCCTATCTTAATACAGTTTCATTGTGGAGTCTGTTAACATTTTACCACAGTATTTTGTAATAATGTAAGTTTTGTAAGTTTTATTGCAAAGCATGCTTTGAAGAAACTTACCTGCTGGAAAGTTTCCACCTTAGTTCTCTTTTATCATTCATTTTTGCCATTTTTAGTGGTCTGTTATTTCATTACTGCTTACTGCATTGCACAAATCAGTTTTATTTTCTTCTGTCCTTTATGCCAGTGGCCATGAATTACAGCTCCCAAACAACACGTTGCTTTTCCGACTGTAAAAAAGTGGTGCTGTATTTTTCTCTCTGTGTATCCATTCACGGAGTGAAGTAATGTTCCTGACAACATGGTACTGACTCAATTATTTTGTGAATTGATCAAAAACAAATGAGGTCCACGGCTATGGAAATAACAAAGGATTGTCTGACATTAGCTAGTGAGCTGAATAATCTGCTCCCAAGCGAGCTACCTCTCAGTAACTACTGTAATTGTTCTTATCCTACTGTAAATGCAAAGTGCTGGGGCATGGCTCACCCTTCCATACCATTCTCATCATTTCGCTAGATGGTAAGACCTGTGCTCAGGACAGTGCCCAGGACGGGAAGGATTTATACGAATGACTTTTCTGAAGCCACCAGTGGGACCCACATAGCCGTTCTTTCAGGGGCAGAAGGGAATACCTTCCTGTGGTGTTGCAAGGACTGGCTGATCACTGCGGGAGGTTTACTGCTGTCCATGTGAAGCTTCCTCCTAGTGCTAGGAGCTTTAGGAGCGCTGGAGACTTTTTCTGCAGAGATGCAGAACTTCTATCCCAATAGTTTCTAGGTACAGTAAGGGCTTTGCTACTTCTGCAGTCATTCTGGTAATGATTCAAGCGGGAAGAAAAAACCAGTCAGCACTATGCTGTGTTTTGGGGGGACCAAGACACAGAAAGCTAAGGTGGCTGCTGTGTAGAGAAAACCCAGAAACATTATTTAAAGCACCAGGAATCTAAGGGACCATAGTGGTACCAGCCTCGTGCCCATAATGGCACAGAAATAGTGTTGGGGAGGGAGCTCTGTCCACCCGCCCCGTTGCCTACCCTGAAGTCTGTAGAAGCAGCAGTCATCTTCCCTGGTTGGATCCCAAGGAGGGGCTTCTGCTCGTGGGTCAGTTGGCTCCCTGTATTTTAAGTTTTCGATAGAAAACCAGCCTGCTCTAGGTCAACGTCCAGAGAGGTGTCATCGGCACAGCCCATCAAACACAGCTGCGACAGCGCTCCTCCAGCGTAAGGTCCACAGAGATGCCATGAACTTTGCTGGAGGTGAATCGAGCTGTTTTCACCGTGGTCGTGGGGGCACAAAAGCTGTTACGTGATGTGGTGCCTATGAAGAAGGAACGGAAGTCACTGCTGAAGGAGGTCCGTTTTGCTGCTCGTGGTTACAATAAAACATTACAAATGCATTAATGCAAACCTGACTTCAAACTCCATATTCCTAAATTTGCTGAAAATTTGTAACAGATACGTTTCATTTGTCAATGTAAGGAACTTAAACATGGACTAGTTCAAGTTAACCTGAAACAAATTTTAAGTCTAGAAAAGACATTAGTAGGTCATGTGGATGCTTGACTCAGTATGTTCTGTGTTTCAATTATCTGTGCAGACCTTTTGGTTGAATTATTTGTGTCTTATTCATCCTTATCTTAAATACAAGCTTTCTCTCTTCTCATGCAATCGTCTGTTTTAGGGCTGCAGTCTCAAAGAACCTGCAAGTCTCTCCTCACCTTCCTTTCACGTTCTGTCACCGAACCCATCGTGATAAAAACAAAGGTACATTTTTTCCCAAAGCTATTCTGAGTTCCAGAAAGAGCCCATGTGATGCTAAAAAATGCGTGTGGTATCAACAAACCCGCTGCTGGGCTGTGTGTCTCTCACTTTGTAGTGGAGTTATCAGAAGGGAGAAGGAAACTGTAAGTCGCTGGGGCTCGTCTACGCTCTGGCTCGGACAGCGCTGTGAGAGAACATCTCCATCTGCACGGGGGATGCATCTTCCCTGACCTGGTCCGTAAGACAACTCAAAGCCGTGAGTTCGTGAAGGCATAATTAGCTTCTCACTCATTACTACATTCATGGGAAGAGAACTGAACTATGACAAGAAACTAAAACCAAATAATATATCAAGTTTGTTGCACTTTTTTTTTCCATTGAAACTTCTTGCTGGTCAGAGCTTCATTAAAACGTATCAGCAAGATAAGAATCACGATTAGAATTGAGACTTTTTTTCCTGCAAGCTAAATTGCTTCTCAAAAAGAGTACTAAAGGTTAAGTTATTTATTTAAATTCTCTAGACATGAGACACTATCACTTAAGAATACTGAATCCTAAACAGCAGCGTTTGGAAGAACGCAGTCTGATCTCTTACAGAGAAAGTCAGACACTCAGGCGCGTTTTTCTCAATTTAAGAATTCAACTTGAGAACAAAAATATTTCCAGCTTCTTTCTCAAGCCTTCAAAACAACTGCGTCTCACACCACAGTGTAATTTTTCCTCAGGGTATCTCGAGGGATTTATGTTATCTAACGTCAGTGTTACAGGCAGCAGCTCCTTGACATGCTGATGCCAAGATACAGGCATGGAAGTGTGGGAAGAGAAAACCTGAGGTTTTTGGTAGCTGTTTTGTGTCAGGTAAAACAAGCTTTTCCTCAGAATTTGGCAACAGGAGCCTTTTTAAAAAATGAGGTAGAGCAGTAGTTATTTTTCCCCAGGGCAGGAAGAGTGAGCTATGCTTCCTGACAAGGAGTAAAATGTTTTACAAAGCTTACAGACGAAGGCAGTGGCGTGTACAGGTGCAGGAGCCTGATTCTCTAAGAGCGGAGACTAGCAGGATATGCTGTTTCTCTACCCATCTTAATTACTCACGGAGAGGGCTGTTTGCGCTACAAAAATCAAAGTAGAAATCCACTCGTCTCATACGTATTCTCCCCTTCATTTTTGCAGAATTCCAACAGATCTATTTCACAAAGCAGTTCAGCACACTTAGGAGCGGAAATTATTTTCAAGCATCGTGTGCTATCTACCAACGCTTCCCGAGTGATGATAAGCCACGTCTGGGTACTCAACATCCAAAATACAAAAGGGCGCTCTGCCAGACTCCGCTTTTAGCAATGCTTACTACCGTGGGTCTCGTAGGTGTAAATGGTAATCATTTGTTCCTTTAGTAATGGAAAAATGCTTACGGCAACAGCAGGTACGATACCCCAGTGACATCTAATAGCGTGAGAGATGTCCCATACTCACCTATAGCCTCTGTTTTTGAAGAGACGATAAATGGACCGGGAAAAATAAAGCTTACTTTGATGAGTGCTGAGTTTATATTTTGCCTATGCAATTAAGTTTAATGCTATGAAGTCATAACTGTTTATCTACTCCCCATTAAATACTACCTTTGAAACCACTATATAAACTGGATTGGGTCTTCTGTCACAGCTGCAAAAAACGTGAAAAGTAATTTCTGACTGTCTGGTTTGGAATATGATGCAGAAAAGGTGGATTAGCCAAATAAGTTATATTTCTACTTCATATTGTTACATTTAGTGTCTGGCTATTAAAATGTTTCCACCATTATCAATGCCACTTAAAAATAATTACAAAATACTTCTTTCCAATACTTCTATCCTTTATCAAAAAGGAAAAGCTCAATTAAATCAATACACAAGTCAGACAGTGATGAATATTCTAAACTGCATTTATTGTTTCCAGACATTAATGTAATACATAAACACATTAATTAAAAGGGGGGATATAGTAACAAGCAACCCATTAACAGAAACAAAGCAAGTCTTTGAAATTTGTGTTGTATACTTAACACATGAAAATGTCCCGAAAAGTTAAGTAGTTGTCAGTCAACATAGCAAGGACTTCAGATATTAAAAAACCCAAACAACTCATTAATGAGTTTGTCATAACCAAAATGTTTGGTTTGGGGTTTTTTTAAAATTTATTTTTAGGATAAAAAAGAATAACCATTACTTCATGCAGCATACAAAGGCTTTGAAACAAATCCATTAACGCAAATGAAAGACTAACTCCTGAGGCTTTTTTTTTTTTAACACCAAAAAAACCTCAAGGAGTTTCACAAAATTAATTTCAACTAGTTTTCTTAAATCCTTTCTTAGCACTGAAGAACAAACCTGTAACTTCCTTGCACTCCAGAAATTTACTCAGAGGTACCTCTTTCAATACAAATATGTTCTTGTAATGTATCCAAGAGTTCTTTAATTTACAAGAGCTGCAAATGAAATTTAAGTGCAAAAATGTTTTCTTAGTGTTTTCCAATTATTGAGGTAAATAGCTGAAAAAAAAAAAGAAAAAAAAAAGGAGGGTAGCAGGGTATCAACTGTATGTACACCAGAGTAAAAAAAAAAAGGCAACTCTGAAATACATGGTTATGGTGCATAAGGGAGACGTGAAAGGATTGAGGAAGAAATAACAGCAACAATCAACAGTTCCCCAGCAGAACTTTAAACCAAAGCTCTTGAAATCCACCCAGCAGACCACCAATAGCTGAAAATAAAGCGTGTTTATGAGCATGTCTGGCGAGCTGGACTATTGGGGAAGAGGCCGTACAATAGTCACAATTATAGCTGACTGCCTGACAATGCTGAGAATGTAAATGCTGCTCTAACAGCTGCACCGCATCC
The DNA here is from genome assembly GCF_000690835.1 of Fulmarus glacialis. NCBI lineage: Eukaryota > Metazoa > Chordata > Aves > Procellariiformes > Procellariidae > Fulmarus > Fulmarus glacialis. The sequence goes on along the minus strand of NW_009205992.1, from coordinate 15,268 downwards.
CGACCGACTACACAAAGACTAAAAGATCCACCAAATGATGAGTTCCTGACGGCAACAACGGGGTCACAATTACAGAGCGGTAGCGTCTATAGTAAAGAATATAATATATGGCAAACAAGAGACTGAGTTACCAAAATGCGTTATAAAAAAGTATAAAAAAGTTGTTTTTAAAAACTTCCTAAAAATGTCTTCTTTTGGGAAGGAGGAATATTAATCTGTGGCCTGGCATTATTACAATAACTGAAGTGGTTGTATCAGATTGCTGGTAATCGACTTCTTGCAAATCAGAGGTGCGCTTGTAAAATGCCCCAGGGTGAATGCCTGAAAGCTGGCCAGACAGTCGGGGAATTTTAATATCTGCAGCAGAATCAGCTGTGTTTGTAGAGGGTGGACTAACAGACTTGGGTCGGAAATCTCTTTACTTGGTATGCGGAGGATAGTGTGACACAGAGGATCTAACAGACGATTTTCAGTTCAGTCCCACTGGCTGGATCCCAAACACAGTCCTGAGTATATTCTGGGTTTCTTCCTTTCGAACCTGTCTCGCTGAGGAAGATGTTTGGTCGCATGCCTGGTGAGCCATGGCTCTGAGTCCCCACCAAACCCATCAGAAAAGGCCACTCTCACGAAAAGGCATTTTGAACTTGGGGGAAAAAAAAGAAAAAAAAAAAAGAGGAAAGTGTGAGCTATTAGCTCAGGTGAAAAACCAAGCTGCTGTTTTTCAGGATTACTGAACCCCAATTAATCATCCTTGGATAATAAGCTTTTTGACAGCAGACAAGTCTAGTATGGGCCCCTGCTCACACTGGCTACTAGCCATGACCACCGTGAGGCTTGAGTTAAATGAAGTGGATCCCAGCTTCTACAGCCTGGTAGGGCTGGGAAGGGACATCTTCTTGCTTCAGGTTCACCTAAAGGATCCTCCTGCCATTTCTCCCCACCGTTACCCTATTCAGCAAACCCCAAGTTCGCAGTGAGCTCTATCAGTTCCATCTGCTTTGAAACCCAAGGCAAATTGTACAGTTTCCAGCCAAATCCTCAATCTTTCAAGGTCTTCAATAGATTTTTTTCCCCCTCATTCTGGGGCATGTTTTAAAGCCCAAGAAAAACTTGCTATTGCGTTTAGATATGAAAAGTGCCACAACAAGGGATGCAAAAGTCATCTCACCTTTCCCAGATTTCAAAGTTCATGACGCTATAATCCAAGCCCAAGTCAATCCCACCAATTCTTTAGCCACAGTAAGGTCTATCTTAATCTTAAGAGTACAGTGAAGTTATTTGCTCTTCAAGCTGATCTGACCTGCATTCACCAAAAGCAATACTCTCTTCTCTTCGAACACTCATGTGTTCCAGAAATCTGATACTACCAACTCAATGTATTGTAAATGAAATTTAACTTTACAAAAATTCAAGATTTACAAGATCGAAGATGCATTTCATTTTTTCTTAGCAGTTACTTCTAAACTCCTTTGAACTGCTCTGTAACTTCAAACCAAACACTTACCTACTCCGCCTCCTCCCCCTTGACATTATCTTCTCAGCCACAGATTCAACTTTATTTTAAAAATGTTGATATAATACAATGTATGTGGAAATGCCATGAACCACAGAATTAGAAGACTAAGCCTTAACATTCAGGAGAGCAGCATAACCTCTCTTGCCATATCATCCCTTATATAGTAGGAGGGTTGATTTTCTTTTTTTATTTATTTTGTTACTTCTACCATAAACATGAGCTTAATCCAAAAACCACATTCAACTGTACATTTTCTGAGGCTTCAGAAGATGCCTTCCCCCCCCCATTTAAAAAGAAAAAAAAAGAATCTAGGTTAGATAGAAATGATTAAATACAAGGTCCTTTTGGAGTCCACCATCAAAGGGTGGTTATCCAGAAGTAGTCATCTTCCTCGATCTTGATGTTTTTTTGTTTTCGTCTTTTTCTTTTTGTCCTCTGTTTTGGGTTTCAATGCACAGACACATGCAGACACACCAGCAATTGCTTTGGGTAAGTCAGTTCCTTTGTACCACTTATTTTTCTCCTTATCATAAACCTGGACTGTTTTGGAAAAGACTGTTTCTTCCCAGCTGTAGCCACCAAGAATATAAATCTTGCCTTCCCAAACTGCCACCCCTGACTCACTGTTTGCTTGCAACAGAGGAGCAACTCTGGTCCACTGGTTACATTGAGGGCTGTACGACTCCACGCTCAAAATGTCAAAACGAGCCATGGTTTCTATGTTGTCATCGCTGCCACCAATGGAGTAGATATTGTCCTGTAAGGTGCACATGCTGTGCCACCCTCGGGCAGTGATCATTGGCCTCTTCTCCTCCCAAACATCTGTGCGGTAATCGTAACACAGCAGGTTTTTTCTATAGGGGCCAATTTGGTAATCATGACCTCCTGAAATGTACACAAATTCCTTGTAGACTGTTCCAGCATGGCCGTAGGTAAACCTAGGACAGGCAAACAAAAATGATCTGACTTAGTACTTACGGATTTTATCAAGATACACAAGCATTCAACAAGGACTGGTACTAAAGAAGAAAATAAACAGTAACTAAAGACAGAAGAATCCCTAATCCTGTAAGTTACCCAGTAACTACTCTTATTCATACTGCTTCACCCTGCGCTGCAGAGCGCTAAGGTACGACAATCACTTTTTAAGGCATCCTTTTCATACCTGGTCGCTACAGAGCGCTAAGGTATGACAATCACTTTTTAAGGCATCCTCTACAGTGTGTCATACAACAGAAGTAACCCATCCTGCTCTAGTTGGCATGGCCTTCACTCCCATTTTCCTGCTCCAGTGCTTGGGTTGGATCAGTCTGAGAGGGCCAGAGAGGAAAAAATCCACATCTCAGCAAGGGTTTCTATGACAGAAAGAGGAAATAATCATGATACCTCTCAGACTTACCAGTAGCGATTAACCAAGAAAAACCAACAAGAAAACTAGTGCTGCCTTCCCCTTCCACAGCTTCAGGATCATGAATCACATTTCTTACCCACTAGCGTTCACAGCCCAGTTTATTTGTAGTCGTGATACATGTAGTGTCCTTTTCATGAGCTATCCATCTGCTCTGCCACTTCTGCTATACAGGTGATAACTTTTTTGGTCACCCCAAGACAAGGCAACAGACCTCTGTCAATCATAGATCAGAGTCCATGTTTGAAATATGAGAAAATGAGATGGTAGAACCAACATCATGCATGCTGTTTCCACAGGGCAGAAAGAAACCCCCTTTGATCAGCTATAATAAAGCCACTACAAACATAATTCTTGAGGCTGTTCGTAACTTCACACTAGGATATTCCTGACCAAACCCCTTTGAGCTCTTAGAAGTGGAATGCTAAGGTGAGGGGCAGCCTTGGCTTCTTTGAACATACCTTTCCTGCACATGCCTTTTTTTCTTTTTTCGGGTGTGGGGGGTGTCAAAAGATGTAGCTGCAGCACCAGCCACAGCACACTGGCTCACACGCTGGTACAAAGAGCCCAAACAATTAAATACCGATAGGGCTGCAGAGCAATATACTCATCATGCTGCACTCACCAGCCTCTACTACCGTCCTTTGTAGTCAAGGACTCAAGACAACTGAACCTCTATGGCAGACAAACCTACGTTAGCATTACTTTAGCCTGGAATGCTTTTGAACCATGCCTGAACAGGCTGGAAACTCAATGTGGATAGAACCTTGAGCTGTTTTTATTTCGCATGGTAATAGTTTCTCTCAGCTACACAAACGGTATCATAACTTCTTCCACACACCTAAATGCCAAGCACTTTTGTGCCAAGGGAAAAGGTGGAATAGAAAAGAAAACCCACATTTACCCTGAAAGCACACTTCTGAGAAAAGCCAAAAGATGTTTATTATTCTAGATGCCTACTGAAGCTTCTGATCCCTGACCAGTGTCTGAATCAGATATTTTAACAGGCTCCTCCTACAACAAACAGAAAAACCCTTGACACACTTGGCCTAAGAATGCTGAGTGACCAGGACAGACTTTTCAACTACAGGGGCTGGAGCACCATCCCTGGAGACCTTGCAGAGATGACTTCAGAACTATACTGCTTCTTAGCCACTCAGGAAAAAGAAAGAAAGAAAAAAAAGAGAAGACTAAGGCAAAGTTATGAGACTTTATCCAAAAAGGCAACTCAAAAATTTCACAGCTCACAATCTGCCTAACCATGGAAGCACATAACTCATGCTCAGTGCTTCTGTTTGACATGAAATATCCTGAGCACGTGCACTCCAGCTTTTGCACCTGCCAGAAATGCTATGGCAGGTGTGGTGTATGTAGATGCTGCTCTGCCTTGTTTGTGGTCTCTTACGGACAAGAACTGGGAGCGTATGTCTGCAGTCTGGTTGCTGGAGTCTTTGCTTCTCTATATACACAGGAATGGGTCTTAAAAAGTAGACTACCTACCTGGGAAGTGGAATGGGTAACTTGAATTCATTTCCGTTCTCAAACTGCACTAGATTTTAAACCCACATCTAACCAGCAAACTACCTGGAGGACGTGCAGTGCACTCCACTGTGGAGGTACTGTCAGATAACAGATAGTTTTGAGGAGTCAGAAGGAGAAGAGTGCAATGACATTGAACCCAACACAAGCCCCAGGGTTACTGTACTGCTGACAGCAACCACATTACATTCAGCATTTGGGGGGGAAAAAAAAAAAAATGACCGTAAGTTAAGAAAAATTTGAGCGACCTTTGGAGAAGTAGGTTAAATGTTTTCCTTCACTAACTGAAAAGTGGAATTCTCTACAGGTAAGCAAGCAATAGCCATTTTCTCTCAAGCACATGCAAGCAGTCTAGCACAGACAGCTACAGAAAAAACACTGATGCTTTTCTTTTTGCCTCAATCCATGGGTATGTCTAGTGAACAGCAATAGCTGCAAGAGTAATTTGAAAGAGGCAATCATATCTGAAGCATCAAATCGACCATCAATTTGTTATTTTCCAATATAGGGAGATTACCCGTTGAAATACACTAGAGGTGTTTCACTTCGCCTGGCTTCTGAAAAGCTCATCCAACATTGCACATACCCTGCTTCACATTAATAGAAAACTGCATGAAATACAATGCACAAATTGAAAACAATCAATAAGAATCCTTTCTGCAAGCCCTGTGGTTTAAACAGGGGCATTTCTAAATGTGCAACAGAACAGGACACTTCGATACAGTGGGTCCAGACATCCTCCAACAGAAAGCATCAAGCGTTTTGGCAGCGTTATCTATAAGAGTGGCCAGAAAAAGAGGCATTAAGGAGAAGGAAGTTTCGATTCAGAACATTTGCTAGAGCCAGGTGCCAATTTTGAATGACTGACTTAGATACAATGCTGCAAAAATTACAGTTTCTGACACAGTAACACCATTCAGTAAATGCTAGAAAATCTATCATTTATTTTCTTAAACCGAAGAATGCTTGGCCTAACTCGATAAAGCTTTGGGAATCCCCTGCTCCAACCAAAGTCCAGGCGAGCTGTGGTTGCTCTGAATCTCTGTGTCCACCTGTTGCAACCCTGCGAGATCATTCATGACACAACTAGCAGAGCAGATACCATCATTCATTAACCTGTTCCAACACATTTCCTCATACAACTGCTTTCAGTTGTTCTGCCAAACTTTAACCTAGGGCCACTCAATTAATTTCACTGATGTCTGCAGCAGACTTTTTCATGGTCTATTCAAGATGAGAACACATTGCACCAACTTCTGCTCTGCCAAGCTTGTCAGCCACCGCTGCTCCCTTCCGGGCTAGAAACTATGGCAGCAACTGCTCCCAAAGAGCCTGGGAAAATGGTGAAAAAAATACAGGACCTCTCTGAAGAACGGGAAAAGTATCCCACAACCAAGGACCCTAATGAGAGTCAGGCAAAATTCACTTGTAGCAAACTTGGACCAGGTCCACCCTTTAGATAGCTTGGCTGAAGTTTTCCATGTTAAGCATCTGCCTCGAGAGGCTGTGTTTTCTTCTTCAGTAAGACAGCATTATTTCAGTCAAAACAGCTCAGCTCCTTCCAAGAAAGTGGTTAGGGAAAACAACATGTTGTTTTGACCACATTGGGGTGGGAAGGGGGTGGGGGGGAAGAAGAGATAAAAAAGAGCTTTCAAAGCTCTTCCTTAGAGGAGCACGACTGTGCCCGTGTACAGCAACATGGACAAAGGATTTGGCAGTGGGCAGAAGGCATGTATATTCAAGGACACAACCATTGCCTTTCCCCTGAAAATCTCCACACACGGCAAGCTATAACCCTTGGGAAAAAAAAAACCAAAACCATTTTCTGCATATTCAGAATAGAAGTTTTAAAAAATATAACCTCTAGCAGTCCAACCCCACACAGCTCAAATCGAACCACGCAAGCCTACACCCCAGAAGGACCTCAACATGTGTGCCGATCACTCCAGGCAATAGTCTTCCAGGCAGCTCCTGGCTTAGAGCAGTCAAAAACACCACCAGAGCTGCGGGCAGGGAGCCTGCTTCTGGTGGCCATGCACCCAAGAGGACAAAAAACCTGCACATTTTCTCTTCAGAGGAAAGACGACAGAAAAATGCAGGAAACAAGGCAGCTCTGTTGGGACATGTTGCCTGATCAGGCAATGAGGAAGCAGAGGATTAGAGCTTCTGATTTCCTCTACATGAGGAGAAAAGACTCGCTGCTAGAATAGGGCTGGGGAAGATGTTATTTGGGTAAAAACAGTAACTAAAATCGGTCTGAGAAACAAAAGCGTGTGGTGGGGAGGAAAACAGAGATCAGATCAAGAAGCATGTTGAAGGGAAGACAGAAGTACACAGAAGGAACTGTAGCTAGCGTGCTTTCTTCTAGTCTTGAATAGATCACAAAATTCTCTTTCATCCTTCCTCTGCTGAAGTACATCAGGAAAGGACTGCCCAGATCCCTTCCAGCAGCCGCCCACACCTGCCAGAGCCTCATCTCTCTGAGGTCAAGCAGCATTCGTTTGCCTCTGCATTCAGGTTTCTCTCCGTTGTCCACCTCCACGCTGATTTTTGCCTTTTGCAACCTGCATAAAGTTCTTTTAACTTTATTCCTTCTGTGCAGAAAAACAGTTGTTGCAAACAATGTATCACCCAACGCAAGAGTTCTCCAAAAAGTACAAGTGAAGGTACTAAGTGTCCATTAAGATCTAATTAAAGACATATTAACATGCAAGAGAGCAGCTACATGGAAAAGTGGGAAACTATCTAGTTCACTACGCAGCTGCACAAACCCCTGAGCTGGCACAAGGGACAGTTAGCATGGGACGAGGACAGAGCAGGCAGGAAGAGAGGATGCAAAACTATTTTTTTGGAATGCAGCAATAACTTAAAATAGTCACTGTACTACAGCCTAACCCTGCAGCTTAGCAACCAGCTAAGTTAGTGTAAGTGAGGTCTATCCCATAAGGGGGACTTGCCCAGTCCAAGCAGATCAGCTAGGCAATCTAATAAAAAATTAGCATCCCCCCATGTCAAAGTTCACTTTTAAATGCTGCAGCTGCAAAATTCCCAAAGCCGACACACAGGTAGAGGTAGGAACATGCAGAAAAACTGCCCTTTTTCGGGTGGCTTACAGTCTGCAAGCTTCCCCAGGACCACTTATATGCTGGAAAAAAAATATCCATACCAGTTCTAAGGTGAGTGTTTTTCTAACAACATACAAGGCAGTCAGGTCACATCTACATTTCTTTGAAAAATGTGTAAAAAAAAAACAAAAAAAAAAGAAAAAAAGAAAAGCTGTGCTACAATTTCTATGAGATGTTACTGGGATCTCACAGGTCATCACAATTAACAGAAGGGCTTAGGAACTGAAGAGACGCAGCTTCCCAGGAGAGATTGTGGTATTTAGCCTCAACTGCTAGATCTGCCTATGTGAGCAGAAATAAAACAGAAAACAGCATCCTGCTTCTGAAGAGCACTCGAGCCCAGCTGTTAGCCTGGATCAGACTCGCATTGCAGCACCTACCCAAAATAGAATTGGGCAACAGGCTTCTGTGCCTTCACTGGCTGCCTATGGCTCTGCAGTTCTGCAGCTAAGGGAATAAGGGAAAAAACCTGAACTCTAAAATCAAATTGCAAGTATCTTGTTCGTGATGCTGCTAAGAAAGCAAGCACTGCTGCTGAAGTTGCAGGTTTCAGACATCATGGAAATACCATCCATATAGCCAATACTCCTGTAATTTCCATGAATGTGAAATATTACTAAATCTGAACAGCTGTTTGCAAATGAAATGCTATCGTACCATTCTTACGAAGTCACCACTCAAACGTTGATCAAAATATTAGCAATGTCCTGTGTTGCTGTTACAAGAAGAGCTGCAGTTCTAAAGCCTCTCAGAAGTAGAGCAGCTGAGTTTTAACTCAGACTGAGAGAAAGAGAGGTCACATTTGCCAGGGTTATCTATTTGCAATACAGGTAAATGTGGTTTATCTGCAACAGCCAACCTGAGCAGCCAAACAGAGAGAAACACCTTACAAGGAAAACAATCACACCAAGGTGACAAAGTAAGGCCAGATAAATTATGAAAGCCTTTGATCAAGATCTAAACAGTGCCTCTGAAAAGATTCAACTCCAAGTGACCTCAGGAAAGATATTTTAAGAATAGTAGAGCGAAATTACAAGAGCTCTCCCTCTCATCCTTCAGACGTACCTCAGGACAAAAATTAAAACCAACCAAGCTGACGTGAGGCACACTGCCTGGAAGAGATGGCTGCTCAAATACCAAATGCTGCTATAGTTCGTTACTTGCTGATACCATGTTGGTTATGTATCCCCTTGCCTCCCTTCTAGGGACACCCGTTCATCAGCTAAAGTCACACAAGCTCTCTTTACTACCGTTCTTCAAACACATGATAACTTTCCAAACACCTCCGTTACCTGGGCAAGCCTGCTATATAGGACCACGAATCCTTCTGAGGACTGTAGGTCTCAACTGAAGAAAGTGCCCCATTTTCATTCCTGCCACCAACAGCTACCAGCATGTCGGTAATAGCTCCCAGGTAGAAATCTACACGGCGTTGTCTCATGGAGGCAACCTGTCAAAAAGAATAATATGCTGACATCTTCAAACATCTGGTAAGCAAGCTGAGTTAAGGTGTATTTGTGTCTGAGGATAGGATAGTTGCTTCTTCCCATTTATTTGGAAAGGAGAGCTACTGGTCTTGACCATTATATTCATAAAATACTTCTGTTTTTCTGCAGTAGCATGTTACATAGCATTCATTTTCAAAAAAGGGGACAACAGGAAGCATCTAAGAGACAGGTTACTCTATAAATGTTTGCGTTACATGGGCCTCCTTCCAAAACTCTGCAAGAAACATAAATTGGAATCACTCAAAACCACAACTGAACCTCACAGGATGACTGGTTCATATAGGAACCTGCACTGGCCACAGGGTTCTACAGCAGGACTTGGAAGTGAATAGCTTGTTCTAAGGGACATTTAGCACAGAGACATTTGACAAGTGTCAGAGACATTTTCTTTTTACCTCAGACCCATTTTTGATTTAGTTAGATGTGCTACTGCTTGAGAAAGATGAACTAAGCAATCACCTCTGTAAGTCCATTCTAGCATTTTTCCCAAAAGTAATCTTAAGAGTTGCAGGTGGATGCTGACCAGGAATTTCACAGATGAGATGCCCAAATCCCAAGGGAAGTTGAAAATCTGCCCCAAACTCTTTTGCTGTGTGTGTAACTTAAGCATTCCCACAAAAGATTCAAGTAGCTGCTTTTTCAACTTAAAGAACTTGAATTTCCATTTGCAAGTGTTGCTATGTTGGCTATTCTAACAAGCCCTGTCCTTCCACCAAAAAGAAGAAAATACTCTAAACATTAAGGACTTTAAACAGAGAAATAATACAGCTTAAGTCTCACCTTTATCCACTGGTTACAGCGGGGATCATACCTATATAGGAGATTTGAAGCTGCATCCCCTCCATTGTCTCTTGAAAAGCTGCCTCCGGCTATGAAGATGAAGCCTCCCAAGACTGCAACACAGTGGTGACTTCGTCTGGCTGGGAGAGGGGTTTCTGCTACCCACTGCCCCTTCCTGATGTCCAAGAAGCAGGTATCATCACTCAGTTCCAGGCACCGTTCGGAAACCTCCCCACCCACAAAGAGGAGCCTTTCCTCGCAGGTCCGCAGGGCTGTCCGTTTGTTCTGCAGCACTGGCTGAGCCGTGACGTTATTATGATAGTTCACTGCCTCCTCTATAAACCCCTCACAGTTTGCTTCTTTGGGAAGAAGAGAGCAGACAGCAGGCTTGACTCGATGGAGGAGATCACTTTTAGGTATCAAGGGAAAATGAATGTTATCCAGAACCTGGTAAGCCTCATTCTCCCTTTCCGGGTACTGGGTAAGCCACTGCAAGGCAGCCTGCAGCAAGTCGTGCTCACACTCCTGCTGCACGTTGCTGCTGTCCAGGTATTGGCACAACTTCTGCAAGGAAATGTTCTGCAGGAAGTCTGGGGTGAAAGACAGCGTGCCGAAGTTCTGCAAGATGAAAGAATCAATGTAGGAGTCAAGGCGCTTCAGGTTGTAAATGGAGGCTAGCTCTTGCAGGTACAAATAGTTCTCCTCACTGACTTCATTCTCCAGATACTCGCAACAGAAGTCGACCACCTTCCAGATCTGCAGCAGGTGAGCTGTTTCGAGCACATAGTCGATATTGCCTCCATCTAAAGACAGCTCACTGCCATAAAGGAAATCCACCACAGCCTTGAGACCAATATACGAGGCTCCAAAAAGTTCAACCTCTTTTTGGTGGGCTTCTCGCATACCAATGGTGAACATAGAGTTGAAGTAGTCACTGCAAACAGCGAGGAGGTTCCGATGGGCAGGGACTCTCTGTTCATCCACCACGAGGACAATGTCACAGAAGAGGCCTCGGTGCCTCTGCTCATTCAGGCTCTGAAGAACTAGATTGGAGTGGTCATCCCACCTGTACACCTGGAATAAACAAACAGTATCAGGCAGATGTTATCTTCACCACGATAAATTTCAGCGTGCACAAAGTGTTTTCCCATTAGATGTCGTCATACACAAGAGAAAGCAGGCTTACTTGTGTTGCACATTTATAGTAAATTCTGACTTGAAACAGTTGGCAAGCAACATAGTATGAGCCCAAGCTCCTCATCTTCACTTTGAAAGGCCTATGCAGACTTTTACTGCTTCCTACTCCCCTTTTTTTTATAATCTACTCATACCTCCTCCACAATACTGCATCCGAACCTCTTCCCCGATGATTTATACAGGCACAATTTTCTGAAACTCTTCCACTCATTGTCTTCGAGACATCTTGCTGACATTTCCTTTCTTTCTTGTCCCCCAAATGACTCCTTACAGAGTTGTTCTCAACTAAGCTACTCGCTAAATATTTGGAGTGGGAGACACACACGCAGCAGTATGCCTAATTTTCATTCAGCCCATGTATTGTTTGGGTTAGTGCTTACTTGACAGCTACCCCCTCTTAAATCTTTTCAGAACTCTGCATTTCTAAGCTCGTTAGGGTAAAATCCCTCTCTTTCTTTCCATATTATTCCAGGCACACACACTGCATTCAAAAATAATAGCTGTTTATTTATGTGCAAAGCCACACATGTGGATAACTTATTCCCATAAGACTTCTACTTGCGTCCAGAAGCCGAGGTAGTTTTTGTTTTAATGAATACGACTAAATATTTTTCTTTTAAAGAAAGGGGAAAATGCCCTCGGAACATGTCCGTTAAGTGCCCTTCTGGGATCCCTCTGGTCCAGACATTCTTCCCACCAGCCCTGTACATGCCACAGAGCTTTTGAGGCAATCAGTGTTCGCCTCTTTCTCACAGACTCGTGTTACCGGTCTTAAGAAGAACCAAAATGGAAATGTTTTGTTACCCCTTGAATGTCCTGCAGAACACGTATTGAAGGGGCTGGTCACCCCAGTATGTCAAGCGACGCAGCTTTTAGGACCATCTTCCGGAGGAATGGAATGCTTGATGGTACAGTCAGTTACCTTGTGATGTCTCTTAATAAAAGCCAGGTTAAGTTAAATGCAAATACATAACTTGTAATTACCAAATCCAAAACAGGCAGAGTTGCAGAGCCTGTAAGAACATGTAAGAGAAATGAAAGGAGGTGGAAAGGAAGCACATCTTTGTATCATACCTAAGTTAGCTCCAACCAGTTCTGGCTGTAGGACCCTGGGTCTTGCCCAGTTCTACACCCTCAGACTGCATTCCCAGAAGTGACACCCTGAAAAGGTGTCTCACTCCATACCTACATTGAAAACAGTCACACAGATGAGCTGAGGTTGCTTCAAGCGTCTCAGGCATTCAACCTTTCTTTCACCAAACTGTTGCTTCTCCTAGAAATCCTAACTACCTGTGGCTTTCCTGGTTTCCCAAACAGAAAGCACACGATTATTGCTGTCTGGCTAAGCCATTAATGGTTGGTTAAATCATGGTGAGACAACCTTTCTACCTACCTGGGTGGGAAAGGTTCAAGTCCTAGAGCCAGGTTTTTTCCCCTGCATGCAACCCTCACTCTAGATATGCACTCTGCGTACACAGTTTGGTAACTGTACTTTTATATGATGAGATAACCAGAATTAACGCACACAGCTCACCACTGTCCAGACGTGATGGCAGCCAATCATCCTGAGCTAATACCAATCCTGGGAGCCTGACCTCCCACGTCTGCCTTTTAGCAGTTGGTGGTACAGCGACAGGCAGTCCGCCAAAGATGAGACCCAAATTAATAACCAAATGTGCTGCTCTTAGCGTGATATCCCAGTGGTTTCTCTTTAGTTCTGCTTACACTCTTTTCTAAACAATGGAGACTAAGCTGCCAAAAAACGTTCTGTTGGAGTAACTTTGTACATGCAAGTGTACAGAGTTAAACCAATCTAAGTGAAGAGGCTTCAATAATTACAAGCTTTCTGGGCCAAAACTCTTTAATTTGCCTTATACTCATTGCCTCATCATATCTCTGAACTTAAAAAGGGATCTATGGCATAGACAACAAAGTAACTTCCACTAAGGAATAAAACTGCCAGAGATCTGTAACAGAAAAATACGTGGGGTTTAAGGACCGTAAAGTTATTTATCTTCACTTTTCTGAGGTTGAGAAATGCTGATATCATACAGGAGCCCAAGCAGAGACCAGGGGATGGAGGAGGTGGGAAGAAGAATAAATACTGCAAAGGACAAACCACACATTTGTGGCAATTATGATAAAGGACAGTGGATGAACAGACAGTAACTAACATCTTACAGCACCCTCTTCTGAATCTGACTCATGGGGGACAGTTATTGGATTAAACCAAAAACATATTCCCTCTTGTCTCTGTAAATTGGCTCATCATTTCTCTCTAATATTCTCTAATACCACCATTGTGCATAACAAGATTACACCAGAATATAAGATTTGCCAGAGATCCCTATTTACTTAGCTGGCTGTTGAGTCAGCAGCATAATCCTGACCGCAAATACGCCTGACAACTTGTACTCCTAAAATCCTTGTTGCCATGTAGAACTGCTGCTACTTCAGAAATCAAGCATAAAATCATTACGTATGGCATTGGATGGACTCAGAATATATTAACATACTTCAGCCACTTAGCAAGTTCATTCGTTTAGTGAGCAAATAACAGAAGCTGATAGCTGCACATTTCAAAACCAAGACTAATTTTATACTAAACACGAACATCTTCCTCAAGCTATTTATATTCTGTAGAACAACTTTAGCATTATCTAGTAATTCTAAGTTTAACAGATAGTGACAGCTGCTGTCTAAGCAAGAAAATAAAACAATGCTGTCAAGTTAATTAATTTTTAATGTGACGAATTATTATTACATTCAGACTAAACCATTTAAATGGCAGACAGGATCAGCACTCAGGGAAAGATTATATTGGTAGGGATGCATTTAAAAATTAGTCCTATTTAACTTTTATCAACTGTGTTAGAGCAGTATTTTAACTTCTTTCAAAGATCTAATTCCTTTCAGATTGTTAATGCAGTACCAATGATGCAAAAGAAAATGAGATCTGTCTCATTCAACATTGATAAGACAGATACAGGCACTGAAAAGTTTTTCTCTTCTAGCTGTTGTTGGTAGTACGAGGTACTTGCTCTGCAGCACCTGTAACCTAGTACTCGCACTAGAACAGAACAGCAGTTTTCACTGGTATGAAACAAAGCGAACATAATAATTACAGCTGATATTAACATCTTATAAATCTTAGGTCATCATCCTGATGACGAGCTACCTAAGATGGACTTGTGTGGATTCCCAACTAAAATCAACGTATTTGTGCAGACAGAGATTCTATACAAAGAAAATTAACCTTACAAACCCAAGAAAACATCTCAAGTTCACTGGAATAACTACTGTTTGCAGGATCAAGACTCCCATCTTGTACAAAACAAAGACTAAATTTAAAAAGTAATCCCAGCTTTGCTTTGTAACTAGCTTGGATTTTATGAGATGGACCAGTACGAAAAATTCCCAAAATAAACTGCATTTAATGACTGAATTTTTGGTGTACAGAAAATATCGTGCTGCGATGATGTGGGTTCTTTTTTAAGTTATGAGTCATGATGAGCAGATGCCCATTTGCTGCTGCTGCTTTTTTTTTTTTTTAAATCACTAGGTAGCAACTTCTTCTATCAAAAATATTTGAGCAGGTAAACCACTGTTTTCACACCTCTGTTTAAAAGCTCAGAATATTCACATTCCTCCAAAACAGTCCATCCAAAGGAGAGCCTGTACACTCTGTCTTGTTATTTCAGTAACTTGCTTTTTTGGTAGGCAACACAAAATGCACAAACCTTTGAGGATTCACTTATCTTGTGTGGACGACAAATCCTGGTTTGTCTGGTTCCCTCCATGACAGGCTGATCCGCAGTACTTCTAGAACAAAAGCAAAGAAAGATGTTAGCAGCATACTGATCCTTTCAGACTGCTAAAAACCATATCGTGGTGAATAAATAACACAATCAAGAAGACCTGCACACGCTAATCCGCAGTTTGAAAATGTCTGAGTTAAAAAAAAAAAAATATTTCGCTCCCTGATGTTTTCTCCTGTTATTAATGCTTGGTTGTGTCAACAAGTCGGGCGTATGCTAGGGTACAATCAAAGACTAGCGCGTGTATTGTTGATGGCAAGTTATTTACTTACTGCTAGTTCTCGCTACAGCTGCCAGAGGTCAAACGTTTCCTCTCCATCCCCAGCCAGAGCACAAGCCCTTGCCGGGGCGGCCGTGACCCGAGCGGCGGGGCTGCG
>NW_009205991.1:6239-15850 GCF_000690835.1 Fulmarus glacialis | reverse complement strand
CCAACCTTAATGATTCTATTCTATTCTAAGATGTTCTCCAGAAAAGAGACACCATACTGAAATCATGTGTCTGACCTGAAGGCATTAGAGATACCATCAAATGTGGGTTGTCCCCTGTTGACATTCCATCAAGGTAAGATTTGTGGGGAAAGATAATATCTTTTATAACACCATCTGATGTATTTGGAAAAGAAAAAGAAGAGCTTTTATGCACATAAACCCTTCTTCAGGTCTGAGGCAGCAGCACACTTCAGGCTAAAGACAGAATGCGCACAACACCTCTGAGTTTAAATTAAGTATGTTAATTAAATAGTTAGAAGCACTTGGTACCCACAGAGCAGAGGGAGACTGTTAGCAAAAGTGGAAGCCTAAGGCAAAGGGGGAAAAAAGAGATAAATATTGCCTATGGAAGGCAGAGACCGTAACAGTAGTACAGTGCAGCAAAAATTACAGTGTGGAGAAGCCCAGTATTGTTGCCAATATTTGGTTTAAGTTTTGTAACACGAAGAATAACTTCAGTCACCGTTGAGTCACAACCAAACAGCAGGACACCCAGTCTTTCCATAGCCCCACAGATCACACCCCCAAGCAGTTCTAACACCGACAGAAGATATTATAACCAAATTCACAACTTCTTGCCCCATCCAGGCATTCTCCAAAATCTCTGCTGAAATAAAAAAAAAAAACAGATTCTCTGCATTTATGAGTACTAAAGGTCCGTAAAGAAGATATGTATTACCACAGGTCCAAAATCACTGATACGATTCCCTCACAAATCCCAGAGAACTTTCTTTAATAGGGTCACTTTAAAGTGGTGACCATTACCTTACAGACAAATGCCTTTTATGAATGAATAAGGAAAACCAGAATATTTTTAGTAGATTTTGTCACTGTTAGGAATATTTTAGGAACTATGCAGATGGCAGTCAGTGTGACAGTCAGAAGAAGATTCAAAATGCTGGTGTATAGTTTTGTGCTATGTGGAGATGCAGGATTTAATCATCAGTGGAATTCTTAATTTCTTTTTTTATTCTTCCTACACCATCTTTTGGCCTTCTGCAAAAAAGACATCATCGTTAGAGGACTAAGAGCCTCCTCACTAATGTTCACTTCTAATACTTTAGCATGTAAGTAGACCAAAGTGGGCTGGGACAGCTATCTTCAGGCAAGACACGGGCAAGACTGAGTGCACCCGACCCTCCACTAGCTACAAATAAACGCTAAAGCTAGACAGAGAAATTATCTCCACATCCACATGGAGGGAATGGTAGGGCAGCAGCTATACCTTCAGCCATGAAAGTCTGACATTGAGAGCTGGCAACTCTGTGCCCACCTCGTGTGGTCTTGCAAGGACCTGTTGGACTGCCCTTGCTCTACATAACTTTAAAATCTAACTCATAGCTTATAGAAACATGAACAAGTTTAGCCTATTTATAATATTATAAATTGCATGAATAGCAGCAAGGCAAGCCACAGCATTGTTACATTACCAGGGAGCAAGAGGTAGGCACTAAGAAAGAGAAGTCTAGGGGGGGGATTCAGTTTGAGATTCAATCACCTGAATCTAGGTGCTGACATGAGCTGGGTGCCTAAGGTCCCATTACAGCCAACGGAGAGACAGGGCTGGGTTCAGTTGCTTAATCGTGGGTATTTAGTATCATTTGAGATGAGCTGGTTTTTCTGACTGGCCTCCAGCAAGACAGAGGTTTCCCATTGGTCCTATAAGATATCTGCATGAGGCTGACAGATGACTTAATACCCTAGGGCACCAGATTTGGCAAGGTATGCTTATATTTAGGTAACTGGATCAAGTTCCATTAATCAGCAGAGTAATGGGAGCCCAGAGCAAGGTTCAGCTCACCCCCTAAAGCAGACATCAGATGGCTGGACGGCTCTTTAGGTTTCACAGACTATACCGACTTGCTATCAGGAGAGTTTGGACACCTAGCACACACAAAGGTGCCTACACTTAGATGTCTTAATAGTAGCTGAACTGCACAGTCAGGGCAGGATCCAGACGCCTAAGCAGCTCAAGCTCATCCAAAAGGGCACAAATCATTTTTCTCAAACCCTCCCTTCAGTGGGATAAAGTTATAATCAGTCTGTCGTCCTTTTTCCACAGCTGAAAGGAGTTAATTGCATCAAATCACCATGCAAGCTTATAGGGCAGGATACTCAAAATAGCATTGTTGTGGCTCACCACACAGGTAATTCTTATCCCCTACCTTCTTTCTGTATTCCCTGGGCAGGCAGCACAGACGTTTCTGGGGATAGATTAAAAAAAAAAAAAGTTCAATATCTGTGAAAGCCCCTATAAACCTGAAATCAAGTTATATATGGTATTAATTCAATTTTGCCAAAGTCAATAGAATTACATTTTCTTTATAGAGTAAAAGCACTCACCTGCTGTACATAAATACAATGAAGACGACCAGGACAAGCATTATCAAGCTGGTAAGCGCTTTCACGTAGGCTGAAAAACAATTACACTTTGTCATCTACAACTCCTCAACATTATTTCTTCCTCCTCCTTTCAATGATGATGGCAGCAGCCTGCAGATTACATACAGGAGTGGCACGGACCACATACATTTAGTGACATGATTAATATTAGGTATCACAGGAACAGCTTGTCTCTGCCAACATGTGTCACCTTTTCACAAGTTGGAGAAACTCATAGGGTACTGTTGGAACACATATGGGTAGTTCAGAACCTTAGCTGAGACTTCCTTTTAGTTTTCCTTAAATGAAGAGTCTGGTCTCCACCTTTGACTTGCAGCAGGGGAATTAACTTAAGCAGAAAATTAAGAAGTGACCGACTCCTTTGAGATATACACAGAAACAAATATGCAGAGAAATTGTGCTTTTAGCTCTTACAAGATCTTCCATTTTTCCTGCAGTCTAAAAGATAATTCTACCTTTCAAACCTTCCACAAAGTCATACTTTTTAGCCTTGCTCGTTGGGGAAAAAATAATGAAAAGTTTATGCTAGAAGATAGGATGCCAACTAAAAAAGCCCCCAAATGTATCATTAGAAATAGTAATAATATCGTTACCTTAACTGCCATGACATTTTAAAAAACCCAATTTTTCAAAGGCTGGAAGTTGGCTGCTGGAACGCTGGCAAGGTCACAAAGGCACCTTAAAACACATTTCATTTACCACAAAGGAATTAAGTACCTGAATATCTTTGTACTGGCATTTAAATAAAATATGAAGCATTTCAATGTTCTACATCTACTTACACGGCCAAGGCAAAGAGTCATGGGATTCCCATCCCTGCTTTACAGACTCACTCGCACCAGGACAAGGAAGGTTCGAACCCTGCATCCCCGCTGGCTGGCAAATTCCCTAGTTGCTGGGTTATCACACAGGAGGGGAGAAAAGGACCACCACATCCTCCCTGCACAGACAGCACCTGCACTTCTCAACAAACCCACCCTGAAACTCTGTGATGTTTCATTACAAGCATTACACAATGTCGTGTGTTTTTCCCTCTTTTGGCCAAAACTATTCACCCAATTCAATCGGGGTGTGAAACTCTGAGAAGCCCCAATGAAGCAGCACTTTTTGGCAAATAGATTTGTATGAAAAACAGTACCCTTTTCTCCGCACAATATTTCTTTCAGCAAAGCCTCATACTGAGTCTGAGTTAAAGGTGCCCTATGCCAGAAGAAGCAATACTCCACACCGTCTTCTCTGCACTCAGCATGAACCTGCTGCATCAACAGTGAGTAAACGAAAATAAATGAGGAAATGTAGAGAAGTAAATCTTACACAACAGGAAATAACCCAATTCTCAGAAAAAGATGCTGAAGCACATGCATACACATACGTGCATGTTTCGCACTTGCTTCACAAAGAAAAAGGAATTAGGGGGAGAAAAAATAAAATATGAGGGGCAGGTTTGGGCTGGGAAGCTTATAATGCTGTAATCTGAAGGTGAAAACATGACTGTGCAGTTCACTTTGTCTGCTGTCCCTTGACTACCCTAAACTGTATGTCAAGAACCTTTTTCTCCACTCTGGAATTAAAATCTGTCGAGCAAAGAGTTCCTTACTTGCTTCAGGCTTCACTCTTCAGGCTAAAGAGTTATAGGTCAGTAATTTTCCCCTTTTTGAGTTTCATTTTATCCCATTACCCACTCCCACACAGATACTGTCTTCATTTTAGTATAATTTTTTAAAAATCCTTTCTTATTTATGGCATTATACCATTTTTTTTTAATTCTTTATTATTATTTGTCCAATCTTCTCGCATTGATCTGGTTTAACTTCCTCCTGTTCGGTCAGTCCAGGTAGCCTTTTTATATGAAAACCAGATGTTTTCAACCATAAGATTTTTAAGAGAACAGTATTTCAAGTATCACAGAATTGCATAAATACAGATCTAACTCATACATGCACAACCCTTATAGAAAAAGGTAAGGGAAAATTGTCCATCTCACTTCTCTCTGAAGGTGCTCTTTTGCAGACTTCTCTCTCCCTCATGGAGAAAACATGCCTGCTCTACATTTTTACAAACTTCTTCCATAATTTTTCTGAGTATATTTATTTCTGCCCCTTCATTCATAAAGATCTTGTTCTCTTCTCTAACATGTCTCCTTCTTGGCCTGTGGCTCTATGAGAGGAAGCTGAAACCAACCCTCTGAAATGCAAGTACAAGTCAACTTACGAAGACGAGCTTAAGTTCTGGACAGAACTGAAACACTAGTCAGTCTTTAGCTGTCTCCAGATAGGCCAATTTCTCAAAGATTAACATACATAGCCTGTCCTGAACATTTTTATAACGAACCTTTAAATAAATTTTAATTGGAGTATAGGTATTATTCCTGCAAATTCTCCTCCCACATTAACCGCGCGGTTGAAGAAAGCTCTCTTGGTTCATTTAGTATCAACAATGTGATGCCAGTCACCAGAGGAGGACACAGGGCTATAAGGGCATCGATCAACTCGAAATGAGACCAGGAAGACTGTGGCAGGCTTCCACAGGCATAGGCCCATCTCTTCCTGCCTGAGACGTGAGCACCACAAACATAGTCCACGAAAGACGTTAACTCCAAAATTAGAAGCAAAGTCTGAGATCTGAACAATGCTATCTTATTTTTTTAAATATTCTCATCGCATAGGCTTCAGATAATTATCTTGCCCATAGAAGGAGCAGTCTGTGGTTACATACACCTCTCCTGGCACTTTTTGGTGACGTACTTCATAAACATGACGTTTACAAACTACAAAATAGAAAAAAAGAAAAAAAATGCAGTGAATTTAATGTTAGCTTTTCATTTAATTCCACTGAAAGCAGTTGCATTATCTTCATAATCACTGAAAGTGAAATCTGTAATGCATATCTAGAATAAATTAAAGTTTGAAGCAAACAAAATAAAGGTAGAATTGATTATTCATAGCAACGCAGTCTTCAAGTCATAATACACTTTAATGGAAGACTCTTGCTGATGCTAGTCTGAATAGTCCAGCAGAACACAAGACAGACTGAATACAATAGAAATTTTGAGATTTGATTTGTAACATATAATTATTCCATATTTTAATGTATTATAAGTTTAAATTATCCACATCAGAGGATTTTAAGATTTCAAGTCTGTACAATGGAAGAGAAATTTTTACTCCCATTTTGACAGGAAGGAAGGAAGGAAGATAATAAATATGTACTACAGAAGAAGATCAAAGAAAAGTACCAGTTCTGTGACTGACCGTTTTCAATACATTTACAAGTAGTTCAACATTTTCATCAAGAAAGCTTTTTATAACATAAAGTGGAAATGGGAATGCAAGATTATTACAACTAGAAAAAAACCCTAAAAATGGCGAGAAAGCTATATGCAGGCACATCGAGGGGCTCACACAAGACACTGTCTGTGCCAGAAAATTACACACTGAACCCACAGTAGGGGACACCTCCCAAGTGCAGAGCTAATATTAATGGAGCACAAACATCAAAAAGTCAAAATTAAGAAAGCATTTTGTCTCAACAAAAGCCCTTTGGCAGCTGCACCTTTGGAGGTGTCCGTGGTCCAGAACCGTAGGCATGAGCTGCATACCTGCCTCCCCTTAACCGTTGAGAAGGGAAAGCCCGCTGCCCATTTCAGCAGCCAGTGGTACTGCAATTCTCAAAGACAGCGTCAGAACAATTCTATGTCAACTGTTTCCATTAGCCCTGTCTCATACAGCATTTAAAAAACAATACATATATATATATTACTGAAGTACAGGCATTGTAGTGCACCACCATCTCGGAGTACTTTTATGCTGCAGTACACAAAGCGATTGTGGGATGGGAGCGTGCACCCTGATGCTCAGCATGAAGCACGTGAAGAAAGTACCATGTCGTTATTTGAGCTAGGACCCATGCCAGCTCCCCTGCAGCCTTGGAGACCTGCCCAGCCTACCTTTAATTCAGCTGTTTTGAGTAAAGTTCCTTCAGCAGCATCAGCAGTTCAAGCCCACTGGGTTCTCTGGTTAGTTTTCCATCCTAGAGGGTTTTCAAGACCCAACTGGACAAAGCCCTGAGCAACCAGGTCCGAATTCAGAGCTGACCCTGCTCTGAGCAGGAGGCTGGACTAGAGACCTCCCAAGGTCCCCTCCAGCCTGAATGGTTTTATTTACGTACCTAGCCCATACCAAAGCCCGTACTGCTTTAGGTCACCAGTGCTCAGGTGGAGATGATGAGGTAATCAAGTTCAGGCTTGTTCCTCTGTGCTACAGTCACATCTCTAATTCCAATATAGGCCTATAGGCTCTGAAATTTAGTAACTGTGGTAAATCTGAGTAAAGGCCAGGTTTTTTAACACCTCCTAAAAAAAACCAAAAAAAGCACCTGGCAACCCAGCCTAAGTGTGGGACATATTTGGCATGTGTTTAAAGGCTGCAAGAAAGCTAAGTAAAAGAAGAAAAAGCAAGGAATTAGATCAGCCTGCTTGATATCAGTCTTTCTCATGTCCAGTGGGGAAATTTTCTGAAGGTCCAACAGGATTCAGATCCTTAAACTTCCTTGAACAGAAACAGGACCCGTGGCCTGGAAGGACTTTTCACTCTTTTTATATGGGTTCAGGTTTTGCCCCTCACTACTGATGCTGGAAGGTTGTTCCAAGTCCCCATTCCAACTTGGAATAAAACCTCCCAGTAGTTTCCAGCACCAGCTGTTACACTGCAGTTATCCTTGATCGATGCTAACTGTTAGAAGTGATTAGGGTCCCCTTTGGGGGAAAATTACAGCTATGGTGACAGAAGCCACCACACAAAACCATACAAAACCATACAAAACCACAGACCTGCCAAGTGCTGAGGAACAACAAAAGAATTTTCCACTGAACGTGCAGGAGGCTGGATCTGGCAAGATATGGTGTCTGCAAGCCTGTGAAGTATCTGGAGGATGTGCTGGTTTTGGCTGGAATCAAGTTAATTTTCTTCCTAGCAGCTAGTATGGGGCTGTGTTTTGGATTTGTGCTGGAAACAGCGTTGATAACGCAGGGATGTTTTTGTTACTGCTGAGCAGCGCTTACGCAGAGCCAAGGCCTTTTCTGCTTCTCACCCCACCCCACCAAGCGAGGAGGCTGGGGGTGCACAAGGAGTTGGGAGGGGACACAGCTGGGACAGCTGACCCCAACTGACCAAAGGGATATTCCATACCATAGGATGTCCTGCTCAGCACATAAAGCTGGGGGAAGAAGAATGAAGAGGGGGACGTTCAGAGTGATGGCATTTGTCTTCCCAAGTCACCGTTACACGTGATGGAGCCCTGCTTTCCTGGGGTTGGCTGAACACCTGCCTGCTGATGGGAAGCAGTGAATGAATTCCTTGTTTTGCTTTGCTTGCGTGCGCGGCTTTTGCTTTCCCTGTTAAACTGTCTTTACCTCAACCCACGAGTTTTCTCACTTTTACTCTTCCAGCTGAGAGTGAGCGAGTGGCTGCGTGGGGCTGAGCTGCCTGCCAGGGCTAACCCACAAGAAGGCAGACAGAGGGAAATGATGAAAATGCCAGAGCAACAGGAAGAGGCCTTGAGAGAAAGGATTATCTGGGAGGACTTTAGGCACAGTCCTGTTTAAAACCTTCTTTTCCTTGATTGCTACTGCATTCAGTGAGTGTGTAACTAGCATGGGATCCCAAATCTCAAGGTAACTACACAAGTACCGAACAGATATACACATCTGTCAACACACCGGAGCCAGGATTCACCTAGATATACCGCAATGAACATCTGCCCTGCTCTCCCCTGAACCACATCCCCCTCCTCACATTGCTGCCCTGAATCCTACCATGAACTCTAGCGCTGAAGCACCCGGCCGGGCATCCAGACCCAGGAGGCTCCGTCTGGTACGGACACACGGTAAGAGAGTCCCTCCCTCCCTGAGTAGTCCCACATAATTAACTTGGGAGGAAAGAAAAAAATACCGAAAACGATGGTATAAAGAATAAAAGCCTACAGGAAAAGACACCAACCTCCACCCCAAGAGGCCTGGGAAGGCTGCCCTGCCCTGGTGCGGGGTCCCGCTGCCAGCAGGAGGACCCCCTCCGCCGCGGATGGCAGCCCTGCGGCTCCCCGGCACGTCCTCCTTCACTGGAAGACATAAAAAAAACCCCCACGGCGTGAAAGTCCTACAGCACACCGCAGGCTTTACTCACCTTTCAAGGAGAGATAAAAATCCATAGGAAACTGCAGTAAAAAGCAGAGCGCGCAGTTTCCTCAGCCAAGCATGTTAAAGGTGCTCCGTCGTAGCATGGCAGGTGGGATTTTACCAGATTTGGGGGAAGACGATGGATGGAAAGGGGCCTCCCTGGAGTTCGGAGTTTCTTAATGCCTTCTGCATTTAATTGGAAGGCACCAGTATGGATTTCCCCCAAGCGATGCTGCTCTGCCACTCTTGACTGATGTTTTGATTGCTCTGAGTATCTACTTCCCTCACGTCAAATACAGAAAACCCTGCTAACAGCAGCTTGTTCTCCCTTCCTTGGGGGACTCACTTTAAAGTTCCTAAGATGTTTCTTTATTTTACTTTCATTCCGTAAGCTGTCCTTAATTTACACCTTCTTCATGGGCTTCTGCTCCTACGTGCCATTACTCCCAGGCGTTCTGTAGAGAAATGAAGTAATTCCTACACTGGTTAGTGAACATCCATGCTTGGAGTCACCTCTTAACTGCAAGCATTCACAGAGACATAGATAAATTGCACTTTAGAGGATGCAGGTATCCAAGAACAAATTCAGCTCTATTTAGAGTGTGTGCTTCAGACACAAAGAGCACGACGTTGGGATAAATACAAATGAGAGAAGAGGGGCTAGCAGACCTCTGACTTCCCCAGTCTGTACTCCTACATCATGGCTGTGCACAGCTTTTGTTAGGATTGTGCTTGTTCCAGATGTAATATAATATTTATGACAAGCTCCTCTGGATCTAGTTTTCTTTTTCTACAAATTTGCCTACACTGAAAAATGCATTATATAGGATTATTCATCAAATCACACAATCTCCTTACAATACAAAGTCTCATATAGTGAACAAAGATAATTTAGAGTTTGGTGAGGTGTTCTGTGAACCTTATTTGTTCATCGTGTTTCAAAATCTAATAAATTGCACCAGATTTCAGAAGCACT
>NW_009205991.1:0-6208 GCF_000690835.1 Fulmarus glacialis | reverse complement strand
CTTTCCCTATTTTATATTTTTCTGACAAGTACAGGACTGAACTATACCATTACACTTCTGAATCTTGTTTACTGCTTTACCACAGTTTAAAGTAGCGGGATGACTCATTTACAATATGTACAATTTTGTGGTGAAGCTCTACAATATTGACTGTTTACATTTCAGAATTATCTCTCACCAAACGTGCTTTTTTCTAGCCCTGAAGACAGGCCCTGTGGCCTCAAACCATTTACTCTTCATACTCTAAGTATGTAAATCCAAAGTAAATCTTTTCATCCAAAGCAGTTTGCTTTCTATACTGCAACTTATGAAATAACAACTTGTCCCATCTATCATTATTTCAAAGGCAAATGTTCTGAAATAACTTACTTTGAGTCATTTTCCAAAGCCTGCCCGGCAGGAAATAAAGTTCACAGGGTTGTCAGTCATTGTGTTCCAGGTACACTTTAATACATTCCCCCCAGCCTTACTACCCCAGTTTTGGCAGAGGAGAGGCAAATACTTACCTGTCCATCAGTCTCAGCTACAGCATATTGCTAGGTTCAGCCCACCAACTTGTGTCCCTCAACTATTCCCTTTTTGCAGTTTTCACCTGTACAGGTAGGACTTCCAGAGACCAATCCCTCACAAAACAGGGGCAGAGGAAGAGATCTGTCATCCAGGAGGGGTTTTTCTTGTTTCGTACAGCTTTTAGTTTCCCTCTCAGCTTAATATGGACAGTCATGTTGGTTTCATATCCATTTAATCAAATCAATTTAAAATATTTTTCTTTAAACTACAGTAGCGGCACAGCCAAACAATCCCCTAGCAATCCCCTACAGTTATGGCTCCAGGACAGCATCTAAGCAGCCAGTGGGAGTGCTTGCTTCTGACCAGGGGCTTTCATGGACAGGTGAAAAAGGGCCGGGTTCAAGAAGATCAGATCTGATCAGGGCTGCCTGAGGAACGGCCCTTGCAGAGCCCCTGAGCTGAAGAGAAGAGATTGCCCAGGACCACATCAGCCAGCACAAAACCCATGAGCTCTGTGCAGCCGAGAGCTAGTAATCAAAGGGAGGAAAGGTTTGAGAACAGCAACAGACCCTGAGCCATGGGCAGGAGGGACAGAGCACCAAAGAGACAAGAGGATGCATGTCTGTGACAAGTTCACAGAGTTGGGTTTCGGTGAGCAAGCTCAGTTTTGCTCTAGTCACCTTTGCTCAAGTTGCAGAGGATATCTGTAAGTCAGTGAGTTTCCCTTAACCAGTATTTCTCAACTTTTTAATATACATTTTTTTCTTCAAATATTCATGGCACTACTTCAAACTGAACAGGGGGACAAAAGTCCAGCCGCACCATTCCAAAAGTGTTGGGCAGCTGTTCTAAAAACAGAGCTTGGCAACTAAACAAGCAAAGTGTTACTGGCTTTGGAAAGGGGTTTTTAGCAAAACTGCAAACATCCACGTGACCTTATGGCCACCCACGGGCACAACCTCCAGCAGCTGGCAGGCTTTAGCTGTGCCGGGCCCCAGCCACTGCCACGCAGGCACCCATGTCCCCAGTGCCCCATAAAGTAGGAGTGTCTGATGCGGCCCAGCTCCCTCATGTTATTTTCAGTTGTTTCAAGAGTGATAAGCAATTACATGTTTCATTACAAGTCTGTACACACAGTTTTTACTTCACTTTCCTGAGGTACCTACAAAAACTACAAAATCACTTGGCCAGCTCCTCTGCTTCCCATACTCCCTCCCAATCTGAACAATTTTTGAACCTCCCAGTGGACTTCAACCACGTTTGACAAAGTGACTGAGTTCTTGAATTTCCTATAAACTAACGCTAGCTATACCCAAAAAGCTCTGTAAATGATTCTCCTTAAATCAAGACAAAAAAAGATTCTACTTCATTAAGGCCGATCACGGGGCACTTCCAAATGCTGCAAGACTCAGTCACGGCAAGAGGCAGAACAGCCTCACACCAGCACGTTTTTGCCTAGGAACCAAGTAATAGCTCACTAAACTGAGTAGTTTAATATATTACGATGTGCACAGTCACTGCCTGCAGAACGCATGAACGCGCAGAGTAAACCACATCACCGCTTTCTAACCTTACCGGGAAAGTTTCCCTGTGGACAGCTTGGAGATCTCGCCTGAACACCGACAGTGAGTTTACGGTCAACGAGGCTGTGTGATTTAGAGGGGAAGGCCAAGCCCTTGGCTGGAAGAAAGCTGTGAGGAAGCGCGCTGAAGGAAAAGGCTTCTTCATGGCGCACGTCTGCTGTCTTTCTGTTGGCAATGCTGTGAAGAAGAGTTTCCGGAAAGCCACGGGTTCAGCTGGAATTGAAGGGGAAAAAGGCGAAGGGGAATCTAACGCGGTTGAGAAAACCAAAGCGTTCAGTGCAGCTCAGGTCAGTAGCTTCAAGTTTAGGCTAGTGGCTTTTCCAGCTGCTCAGGACCTGCCTCCCGTCCTCCTTCCCCTGCGGTGCGGGACGATGCTCGGTTACGTCACACAGCATTCCACATTGCGTCACAGTCGCCAGCGGGCGTGGGAGGTGTAACGCAGAGGAGAAACTGAGTAGAAAACAGCAGAATGAGGAGCTCGTGCTCTGTGGACAAAAAGCCACCCCGAATTTTCCACCTCATTTGGGACAACGCCTGTGGGTTGCACGGTGTTTTCAGTCCTGTTTACGCCTTTCCCTCAAATAAAGCCTGTCGTTCCAACCTCTTCCAACAGCCGGGGTTTTGAGGAACTCCAAGCAACTCCTCGACTGTCGCTTCCCACTCAAGTTTTCACACTCCTGTTCTTCACAGTGAACGCAGGACATGCTGCCTTGCCGAAGGATCAGTACTTCCCCTATCAGGATAATGAGGAAAGAGCATTTTGACCGCGTTTTTCTCACCTCAGAGCTCAGCCCCATGTCGTAGCTCCCTGTTTCCTTTGTCATGTCCCCCAACAGTGCACGAGGCCGCATAATTTATCTGCGTGCAAACCAGCTGATGGCCATCCTTTTGGTTTGGAGTGCAGCACAAAGGATGACTGTTGCTACAGGGTGGTCGAACTGGCCTCTAAGGGTCTCTGCCGAGAAGAATCCTCCTGGCACACACCACACAAGGCTGTGCAGGTGAATCCAGCCTTACAGATATGTATAATGATTTAAGTAGAAATTGCTTTTCCTCCTGCCACACACCAGTGCTTCTCACTTTACAGATGCATCTGAACTCTTTATCCACAGCCTTGCAGAAGGCACAACTCTTCATGTTAAGTATTCCATGGTGGATGGCGATAAAATCTGACACTTAATGAGCAGGAAGCCATTCAGAATAGCCAGAGAGTGGTATGCTTTTTCTTTTAATCAAAGGCTTCTCTACTAGCGGGACATGCATTGAAATGCGTTGAAATGTTACTTCATTTCTTGCATTGAAATGTTATTTCAGTTGGCTTCCTAATAAAACCCAGTTAATCTGAATTGTTTTAAAGGCACTTCTGAACAGATTCCAATAAACCACAAACTGACAGAAGCAAAAATACCTGGAATACAAATTTTTATGCTGTGAGTCTTCATTGCCTTCAGAATAACAGGCATACACCAAGAAGATAAACCATTTCAAGGGACTAGACTGAATTTCCCCTACAAATTTTGTGCTTCCTATGTCCTTATGTGTGCTTTCTGTGTCCTTTCAGAACAACTTTCCCATTTTACAACAGCATGCAAATTATGCAGTGTTCATTTGTGCAGCTATCCATAGCAGATACTCAAGTATGCTCTAGTCATAAATTTGATCATTTATAAATGTATTTTACATCCCAAAAACTAGGCCTGGGAATATTTCTCTGCACCAAGCCCTCAGAAGTTAAGTTCTCCATTCAACCAGAAAGGAAGTCTGTTAAATGAGAGTAATTCAGGATTCTTGAATCCATTTCTTTATTACTTCCCCAAAACAATAACACGTAAATCTGGTCATTATAGTCACCTGTCTTTTTCTTCTTTTCCATGAGTAGGAAAAATTACTCTCAGCAACTCAAGATGTGTTGACTATGTGTGCACACCCAACCACTCAAAATTGAATAATGTTCTTCCCTTCCAACATTTGTAGACAAAGCTCACCTCCAACCTGCCCTCTGCTTCAGCAGGTGAGATGCAAGATGGGACATGTTCTTTGTGTCCCCGTTGTCTGTGAACTGCCGTATCTTAGAAGCAGGATTCCTGCACAGAGTTTGACACAGTAAGGGAGAGTGAGACATGGCAGCCCATGTCTGAGAACTCCATGTTTGGATAATGCCCATTTTGTTTTCTTTCCTCAAGTGAACTATCTACTCCTCCAGGTAGTGGTCCCTCACCAACACTGCTATCGGAATGGAGTTGGGGAATCCTTTGCACTAACATCAAACGTGCGCAAAAGCACATCCTATCCTGTAATCCAAGGATTCACTGCCGCAGCGGGATAATGCACAGCAGGTGCATCTCCACCACGACTACCTCACCTTCCCATGTGCCCTTGTACAATAGGTACAACGCTCTGCAAGTGGAACCAAACAATGATGAGGATGATGGTCCATCTAGGTTGGAGGTGTCACCAAGGTTAATTCAGCCTATGCCCCGCATCAAAACTACCTCCATTACAAAAAAAAGAGGGGTTTTTGTCATAGGAGACTCTCTTCTGAGGGGAACAGAAGGCCCAACGTGCTGACCAGACCCACTTCTTAGGGAAAGCTGCTGCCTCCCTGGGGCCCAAGTTAAAGATGTTACAAGAAAACGTCCTACCCTGGTACAGCCCTCGGATTATTATCCATATTGATTTTTCACATAGGCAGCAATGAAGTTGCAATAAGAAGTCAAATGGTGGTCAAAAGAGACTTCAGGGCCTTGGGACAACAGGTTAAGGGATCAGGAGCACAAGTAGTGTTTTTCTCTACCCTTCCAGTTGCAGGGAATGATGAGGGAAGAATCAAGAAGACCCAGCAGATCAATACCTGGCTCCATGACTGGTGTCACCGGCAGAATTTGGGGTTTTTCGATCACGGGTCACCAGGCCTGCCGGTGACAGATAGGATACACCTTTCTCAAAGGGGGAAAAGGATCTTTGTGCAAGAGTTAGCAGGGCTCATTGCAAGAGCTGTAAACTAGATTTGAAGGGGGAAAGGGGTAAAACCAGGCTCACTAGTGATAAGCCATGGGGCAGCATGCCAATGTTGGAGGGAGGGTGTGTTAGCGAGGTCCTTCAGACTGCTCCACGATGTGCTGAGTGCACTGCAGCACATTTGAAATGTCTCCATACTAATGCGCACAGCACCTTAGCCATCTCAGTGGGGGTAGGGGATGGAGATCCACGTGGCAGCAAAGATGCAAAAGTTGTTGATGCATTAGAAAACACGGAAGCACCTGAGAACAGTCACATCATAGGAATTAGGGCTTCTCCCCAAAAAAAGGTGGCAGGATCAATAGCCCAACTGAAGTGCATCTACACCAATGCACACAGCATGGGCAGTATACAGGACAACTCAGGAGGACTACAAGGATGTCGTGAGGTTATGCAGGGAGAAAATTGGAAGGACCAAAGCCCAACTAGAACTTACCTAGATACTGCCATAAAAGACATTAGAAAATGTTTCTATAAATACATTAGCAACAAAAGGAGGGCTAAGGAGAATCTCCATCCTTTAGTGGATGCGGGGGGAAACATAGTGACAAAAGATGAGGAAAAGGATGAGGTACTCAACGCCTTCTTTGCCTTGGTCTTTAATGGTAAGATCAATTGTTCTTGGGGTACCCAGTGCCCTAAGCTGGAAGACTGGGACGGGGAGCAGAATGAAGCCCCCATAATCCAATAGACACACACAGGTCTGTGGAGACATATGGGATCCACCCAAGGGTACTGAGGGAGCTGGCGGAAGTGCTCACCAAGGCGCTTTCAATCATTTACCAGCAGTCCTGGCTGACTGGGGGGATTCCATTTGACTGGAGGTTAGCAAATGGACGCCCATCTACAAGAAGGGCCGGAAGGAGGATCCGGGGAACTTCAGGCCTGTCAGCCTGACCTCGGTGCCGGGGAAAGTTATGGAGCAGATCATCCTGAGTGCCATCACGTGGCACGTACAGGACAACTACGTGATCAGGCCCAGCCAGCACGGGTTTATGAAAAGCAGGTCCTGCTTGACCAACCTGATCTCCTTCTATGACCAGCTGACCTGCCTACAGATGAGGGAAGGGCTGTGGATGTGGACTGCCTGGACTTCA
>NW_009205990.1:0-25568 GCF_000690835.1 Fulmarus glacialis | reverse complement strand
AATATTAATTATTTCTTATTAATATATAAATTATTCTGCTTTTTATCATTAACTTTCAACATACTATGAATTTCCAGCAACAGCTGTGCATTTTGAATACGCTATACTTTATCGGTAACAGATCTGGTATTTCCTTCAGCAAGGCTATTTTATCCCACTCAAGGATTTTTATTGTTTATTCATTACAAAGTTTTCCTCCTGTACAAAATTCAAACTTTTTATCTACTACAGTTTCAATGCTTTAGCTCTTGCTACTATAAATGCTGCCATATTATCTTTCCTCTGAAACGCAAGTGATGGTCCAATGAATAATTTTAGGAAAGTTTTACCCCTGTAAGATCTTACTCAGAATAAATATGTCTTGGGAAAAGACATTAAGAAATGAAAAATTTGTTTGTATACGTATGTCTTAAACCTTTTATTTTTCGAGTTTTATTAAGGAGCAGAGTTCATTTTAAACTGATTCCAAAGGCAGATCATTGAAACAAGATTCAAAGAGGTCTAATTAAATTGTCCTTTCAAAAACATCTTTATGGGAAATGTGACCTTTCTATTTTTATGCTATGGATGACCAAATTCCATGTTAAGGTTTGAAAGAAGGACAGAACGATTGATTGTAATGTCTGTTTTCTAGGTTTTCAATTCTCTTGCACCTTGGCCAGCTGAATAGATTCCAGTTGTTAAGCTTTCATTCATTTTTTCCTTGTTGTCCAGAATAACAAGTAAATGGCTAGAACACATTTGAATGCATAGTGTTTGAAAATTGGAGGGAAAAATAATGGATTTGTGAAAGGAAAGAAATAAGTGGATGATATAAACAGGAAAGAAAGAGGACGTACAAGGTTTTAGCACATGGTTCTTTTTCTAAGACACACAGAACGTACCTGCTGCTGTTGCAGGCACTGAGACTGCAGTCAGAGACTATTGGGCAGGAATGGGGCATCAGTAGTGTACATTTTGTACATGGTGCTGCTGACCCCCAGCTCTTCAAGGTGAGACTCTGCCGGCCAGATTCTCTTCTCACGTGGGCTTATGCAGAGTGCCTCCGCTGGAGCGGCTCAGGTGGAAGGTACAGCACTTCTGAAAACTCTCAACCATCTTAGCACGCCTATTCTGGCAATTTAAAACTAGCATGAACATTTGACCCAAGTATTTAAATTTAAATTAGCACCCTCCCCTCTAAACATAGTAGAGCTGTGAGCAACTGCTTTGGGCCAACGCTGTGCTTCAGGTACAAAGAAATTTGCCAGTGTAGGTGGTAAGGGAGCAGTGAAGGTATATTATGTCTTAGAGTACATTGTCCTAAACTGAGTGCAAGTATATTCTGAACCTTGCCCTCCATTTGCAATGTTTGGAGCCTATCCTTATTAGGTCTAAGCAATCTAATTGGATTATTGTGTTAGAAGTGTGGCATTGGAAATTTTTTTATTGTTAGGCATTTTAGCTCTGTTAACCCACACCATGATAAACAGCAAATACTGTCAGCATCTCTATGGCACATCTACTTCTGTTTGGTTGACATTTTTGCATATTCTGGAAAAGAAACCAAATTATAAATGACAGCCTACAGCATTCCCCTTTGCATTAGTTTGAATGAATTAAGCAGGTTATAGAACTATGTTTTCTTATGGCTTGTTGGTTGAGAGAAAATTATTGGTTTTGCCAGATCCTTGACTTCTTTTGTGTGAGGCACAGCATCTCTGCAAATCCACATTACCTCAGGGAGAGTTTAAAGAATTCACCAGTTCCTAGAGGGTCCATTGCTGGATCAGGCCAATGGTAGACATAATAGGAATGCAAATTACTTCCATTATACAATTTTAATAAATATGATTCAAAGACAACTGTTCCTGCAGCTTGTCCAAGAAAAAAAAAATAAGCCCAAGCCAACTGCTGAACAAAAATGCCAGTAGCTGTGATGAATTATAATTCATTTTGGACAGGAAACGATAAATATATGACCTAAAGGAAAAGAAAACTTCAGGCAATGTAATTAGGGGGAAAAAATCCCATTAGTGTTATGAACTACGGGCTGAGCAGGAAACTCACAAGTGTAAGAAATGAGGCTCCAAATCTGCAATTGTTCAAAAACAAGCTAGAAATGCATACAGGAATGATGCAGCAAGTCTTGCAAAAGGTGAGGGTCTCCAATAAAAGACAATTTCTATGATTCTAAATGCTTATCCAGAGAAAATTCAGGAGGAGTATTTGATTTCACATACAGAAAAGTGCTAACAACAGCCTTAACAAGACAGTCACTTCACTGTTACAGTAATGTTCTTGCCTACAGAAGATTACTAAACAGATTTCTGCTTTCCCATGCTTGAAGAACATCTTCAGTTTGAGAGCTATTCATTTGTGCTTCTGGTCCAAATCCCAAGTTCAGGGTGATTTGCATAGCCTTCTGCCTTTTCCTCTGTCTCATCTGCTCTCCTCTTCTTGCACTTTTATAATGTAATCCCTCTTATTGTTTTCCTTCTTACAAGGTACTTCTTACCTTTAAGTCCATGTGAAATTGTTGCTAGTATTCTCTTCATTGTCTTATTTCTGGTATAGGAGAGACCCCGTGTCTACGACATGAAACTTAAACGTCCTGTCATCAAGTACAAATCTTAAATCACCCATCAATTTCTATGGATCTATTCACTGAGCCATCCCTTCTTCAGTGCCACAGTATATTTTCTTTTTTTTCCTCCCTGTTCAGACCATGCCGCTTTCCATGGGATTAAGGCTGGTTGTGGGTCACTGTTTTAGTACTTCAATTTGTAGCTGCAGTGCCGCGCAAGGAAGCGTAGTGTGCTTGCCATTACTCTGCTAGCCTTAGATCATAGGATGGAGAATAGTATTCAAAGATGGATCCCTGAATGTCAGAGGTAACAATGCTTTGAAAGTTAATTTGGTCATTTACCATTTCCCTATTCCTAATCTCATAAGACTTTTTTTTTTTTTTTTTTAAATTATGGAAGGTAACACAGAGTCACGTTATCATCACTGGATTCCAGTAAAATTAATGCTATGTGTTGGATTTAAAGCAGCCTTAACCGTCCACTGGCAATGAGACCTACATCTATTGATGTGTACTATTTAAACCAGTAACAGACTCTGCAGAACTTAACGCTGTGGTATGTCACCATTTCAGATGTATGTAGATTGCAATTTGAAGCTGTGTTGTTCTTTACTGTATGTTTCTCACATTACAGAATAAAGTTTGCTGAAATTCGGAGGAGATATGCAGTAACAAACATTAAGTGTATT
Source organism: Fulmarus glacialis (assembly GCF_000690835.1). NCBI lineage: Eukaryota > Metazoa > Chordata > Aves > Procellariiformes > Procellariidae > Fulmarus > Fulmarus glacialis. The sequence goes on along the minus strand of NW_009205990.1, from coordinate 22,313 downwards.
ATTTGCTATTCTAGGGTCTTGGTTTTGTCTCTGTAACTAGTGACTAAGGTTAAATGTGCGGAGACTGGGAGTTACAGAGGCTGTTATCGATGAGTGGGAGCAGGGTTGCATTGCTGTGCCCAGGTACATAGCAACAAACAGCACACAAAATATTAAAGTGATAGCAGACGAGTGGCCTTTGCTCTGTTGGCTGCAAAACCCAAGCTCTTGTGGACTGATGAAAGGAATGTGCCCCAGAGGTGAGGCCATACTTAATGAGATAGCTCCTCCATGACACTTAGAAACTTACAACAAGAGAAGAGACAGGGAGCAACTACAGTCTCCATTTGATGTTTGCTCCTGGAACTGTTAAATGGAAGTCTATGCCTAGGACCTGCGGTTGTGTTGGTGCGTTCGCATGATCCTTCTCGACACCAGTGTACACCGGGAGTAATTTTCACCACTTATTGATTGTATTTCAAAATAAAAGGTCTTTTTAAGTACAATTGATGTGTGGAGGAGCAGTATAAATGAGTGTGTGCAGAAGTGAGTGTAATGCTTGAGAGGAAAGACAGTACTGTCAGCGCCAGGCTGACCGAAAGGATCCTATGTGGGCAGCCCATGAGTGACTCCCGGTGTATTCATTAACTGTTGTCCATCTCCTGCTGGTCTTGTTCCTTCCTTAGCCAAGACCATCCTGCTAAGTGTGGTGCACTATGCTGGACAGCTATGTCCCTGCTTTTATGAAGGTGGCGGGAGGATTGCGTCTGTCATCTCTGGTGTCTAGCCCAGGAACGTAGTTTGAGGTGGTTACTGATGGTCTGCTGAGCCTGATACTCAGATTAGCGAAAAACAAAAAAGTGACATCTGAGTGACATCTGAAATTCCAACTATCTAAGATTTCAGAGCTAGAGACTATCTGTTCTGATCCTGTGAGAAGAAGAGACTTTGTATTTAAATGTTGAATGTTAGATTAAATATTAAGGGCCTGATTCTTCATTGCATTGGACTGGTGCTATTCCAGGATCAGTATTCTGACTGCATCTTTAAATATTAAATTTCTTCTGACAGGATGGAAGCAGGTACGCAACCTCTGACATTGGGTTCCCATGGTGTTTCTTATGTCACAAATGATGACAATTGCCAGAAACAGTGACTAGCAGCAGCAGCAAGAGACTCTGCAATATTCACTTTAATTGCATTCTATATTTTCAGATATAATTTACAGTTTTAAAGTGTTGAAAAATGAGTGTCCTGACATGAGCACTCAGTATCCTGTAGCAAGCCACTGGGAACAGGAAAGTTTTTCTTTCAAGATTCAACAAAAACAGTCCCTTACTGTGTGACAGAAACAAGCTGCACCAAACCTGCCAATGATTCAGCATGTTTTTCTAAATTCAAACTGGGCTGCAGCTTAAAGTTTGCAGTACGGATTCAAACCCTGCAGGGAAACACCAGCAGCTCAAGCCTTTCTCCCAGCATCCGTCATGGTGCCAGGTAGGGAACCAAATGAGTAGCAAAACACTCTCTGTACTAAAATAGCATAACAAATTACTCCAGGGCACACAGAGAGAGGCCAATACACAGCATTAATTAGCCTAAAAGTAATTAGCAAAATATTGCTAAAAAATCGTAAGTGGCATGATTGAGAGCTGGATGAGTTTTTGAACTCAGCAATATGAAAACCTATGTGTAGTAACTGTGAATTCGATGCACGTTGGGAGGTTTCAGTGACAAGCAGACCAGTTTTGACTGGAAGAGAGAAAATACTATAAAATATAATTTGCTGTAGAAATTAAAGGCTCTGAACGAAATGTAAATTTTTCCAGCAAATTCTGACGTATGCAAGACAGAGAAGAAACAAACATTACTCTTTACTAGAATTAGTCACATTAATTGCAGTGAACATTTTCTTGAATTTAGCTGTGTTTTTCTAGGTGGAAATTGTCTTGAAGTGAATCATTTGTTTTTCAAATGTGTTCATTATTCAAAAGTTTTGGACAAATATTTATGAGACTAGATTTCAGCATACAGATCATGTATGAATAGCCTATTCTTAGTTTTACTTCCCACATTCAATATTTAGTATGACATCCTTGAGCTGTGTGATCCATCATATGTCTTAAGTTTTAAAATATTTTTCCGTTTTTCACTATACTTTCGCTCTTGACCAATAGGAAATGAAGAACATGTTTATCATACTTTGCTGAACACAGGAGTGTGACATGACTGGAGAGCCAAGGCATTATTGACATTCCTATCTTTTTCCCCGTTTCATAGAATTTGTGAAGTGTTAAGGTGATGAGGACTTCCTATGGGGACTTAGGCTCCTAAATCACTTCAGACTCATGAGAAATATATTATCTCTAAAAAGATACTGTTTGGTGTATGCTGTCACCACAGGTCAAGCTAGAAAGCTATAGTATGCAGTATTCTCCAGCAGGGATGAGAGTTCTCCCTTTCTGTACTGATGAAATTCTTATCTGATGCTTTCAGCAATATCCTTTAACAATATTGGGGTTTGCCTTCCAGTGTATAGTTATATCATCTGGCACATTGCTCCTATGTAGTTCTGGTTTTGTGACTATTTTCTTCCCCAGTATAACTGCTTGGAATGAAGAAGATCTGGTTTAAATTTCTAGCTCAATCCTAGTTTTCCCTCTGCAAGTCTGGTTATATTAGCATTGTGTGTCCCTTTTTTCCTGGTCAGTTTCTTCTCCATCACCTTTCTGAGGCTGCTTTAAAGAGAAGATACCTGAGCTTTTGCAGCAGGTAATTTCCTGGAAATATTGACTTGACCTTAAAACCTTTATTCTTGTGGTATGTATGGGCCCTACCTAGGTGATATCCAGGTCAGACTCTGATCAGACATGGACTTTGTGTAAGGCTGGGAGCAGTTTAGCACCTCAATAAGTGTGTTAGTGTAAATGGAAAGTGCAATGTGTTTATCCAAACTGTTCTTGGGTGCTCATCCAGCCAGGGACAAATAAAGAAGTTGAACATCAGCATGCAGTTAACTTAATTTAGATGAATTCTGCAATAATCACATATTTTTAACTGACTCAAAGGAAAAATTAATCTGAACAGAGACATGGTAAGAGATCACACTCTGCTTGTAGGTATTCTTTGAGCTGGAAAGCCAGTGTAACTCAATACATAACTCCTTCTTGAGTTAGCCACACAGCTCTATCGGTGACATGATTTAGTGCTGGCAAAGCGTTTCACATATCAAGTGGTATGATGCAGGTGCACAGCAATGCTTGTGTTAAACAGGAAATTCCCTATGCTTAAATCTTGATTAGATCTGATCCAGCTGATTCTTCATCTGATGCTTGCTCTTTTTATTAACCATCCTTCCGCATTTCAAATAACTTTTCAAAAACTTCTCTATAAGTCCAAGATTTGGCTCATTTCTTGTTTCTTGCTAAAACGTTATCCAGATTCTAAACTCTGCATTTTAGAAATTCACCTTCAAGAAGAAAAGATGCACATACTATACCCAACTCACATTTGCTTAACTAAGCAGAGATATGGAAAATGCCACTGACTGATATGAAAAGAGCAAATGTCATGCCCAATTCTTTTGTATAAATTGGATTGGATCAAGAGATAAGGGTCTTAAAACAACAACAAAAAAAACTTCATGCAGCTACCAAAGAAACACTTTATTCAGTGAAATTGTCAAGCCAAATGCCAATGGCTGTATTATTGAAGAATCCAAGAGTGGACAGGTGGGTGTATGCATACAGTCACGACATAACTTTAGTCAGAAGAAAGGCTGATGTCTTTTTCTCTTTCTGCTGCTGTTCAAAAAGACACCTGCAATGTGTCTGAAGGGTGCATCTTTGTTGCAGCTTCAACAGCTAGGTTGTTGCTGTCATCCTTCAAGTTCTTAAAATACTGTTCCTGAAAGACAACCAATTGACTGCTTGGTTATGTGACAAATGTATCCATGGATAAACCAAAATGCCCACTCACTTTTGCTCTTCCATTTACAGTTAGAGCAGAAGAGAATGAGAGATTCTTGCTGTTGGAGGGGATTTTGGTTTTGTAGAAACCACATATTATTGTTGGTCAGAAAATGTAAAATCTGTTATTCTTTTCACGAGCACCAACGTTCATTATTGCTTGAATTACTTGTCTCTTTTTTTCCATGACTAGTCCTGTGTTTGTATACCACATACTAAATCTACCATTTTTGATAGTACATTAAGGCAATGTGTACTATCAGACATATGAATGAGGCTCGCTGCTTCTGTTTTTGAGAAAAAGGCATACGAGGATCTGCAAACAGCTGAGCACTAAATTAATTGAAAATCAGATTCTGAATATTGTTAGGGAGCAAGTTGCTACAAAATGGTAAGATACATAACAGAAGCTCAAGCTTAGATAAACAGACTATACCTGATATGCTTTATGCGTTCTCAGAGATTACAAGAATGAGGAGGAAAAATATATATTTCTGGACTTAATCAAATGTAACGTGATCATTAGATTTGCAACACAGAGGAATAAAGAGGGAGGCAAGTAGTTAATGGCTAGAAAAAGGCCAGGAAATAGTGTATCATAAAATAAATAATTAAAAAAAAAACCCCAAACCAGGAAGATCTGTACCATTTTCTGTTTCTCCTGTGAATGTTTTCCTTTGAGAGTCATCAGACTAAACAGCAATAATCATTCCTCAGCCCTACATCTATGATAATTAAATGTTTCCTTACTGCCTGGATGAATAAAAGCCTACAATATGTTGTTCATGCAAATATGCAAGGCACCTACCTGATTCTACCACTGCCTGTGACCTAATAACATTTGCTGAAAAAGATACAACGAAGAAATGCAAAAATAAACAAAATACTTGGCATTTACAAAGTTTTTTTTATCCAAAGACTGTAAAGCTGTTTATAAAAAATGCTGAAAAAGCTAGACCTCGAGGTATTTCTTCTTCAGCTGCTGAGTAGAGGTATTTTTCCCTTTGGAAAGCATTAGATATACTTGTCAAAATACTGGAAAAAGTGAATGGATTGTGTTAATCTGTGTTAATTAGTGCCTTTTGCCTCCACGAACTTTCCATGTCCCTAGCAAAAAGGCTACTGGGCTGCATCTGCAGAGTGACTACTATGCTTATGAAGAGGTTAGAGGTATCATACTCCATGGAGTGACATTGTCCCCTAAGTGCTGTTTATATGCTAAGCACATCGACGGCAGCTGTGTTCACAACCAGGGTGGTCCAGTGAATAAGGCTTAAAGGCGGGAGTGAGGAGAGCTTGCTTCCACTCCAAAATCTGTGACTGGCTTCTTCCTGGACTAAAGTTTCTCTCCATGTCTCTTTCACTTAGCATTGTCTTTTTCTTGTAGCTGGTTTATACAGAATGTAGTAGATTAAGAATGATTAAGACCTCAGTTTGAACTCTCGCAGAGCAGTATCTGTGACTAAACCCCCCAGCCGCTTTGAAGATTGCACCCCACTGTAGCTGGTCTTGGCCTAGAATCAACTTTATGTGTATTCATTATCATTTAAGCAGAATATAGCAATGAGATGTGTCCGGGTATGGCATCCTTAATATGGGTTAATAAACTGAGTAATACAGAGTCCTGTAGCCCACCAGCATAGGTTACTGACACTGCATAGGCACACATACTCGTCCTATCGCTAGTTACTCAGCAGAAGAGACCAACACCCACCTTGCTACAACCTCCTTTCAGGTAGTTGTAGAGTGTGATGAGGTCTCCCCTCAGCCTCCCCTTCTCCAGACTAAACAGACCAGTGCCGTCAGCTGCTCCTCACAGGACTTGTTCTCCAGACCCTTCACCAGCTTCGTTGCCCTTCTCTGGACACGCTCCAGCACCTCAATGTCCTCCTTGTAGTGAGGGGCCCAAAACTGAACACAGGATTCGAGGTGCGGCCTCACCGGTACCGAGAACAGGGGGACGATCACCTCCCTACGCCTGCTGGCCACACTAGTTCTGATACAGGCCAGAATGCCCTTGGCCTTCTTGGCCACCTGGGCACGCTGCCAGCTCATGTTCAGCTGGCTGTTGATCAACCCCCCCAGGTCCTTTTCTACCGGGCAGCTTTCTAGCCGCTCCTCTCCAAGCCTGTAGCATTGCATGGGGTTGTTGTGGCCAAAGTGCAGGACCCGGCACTTGGCCTTGTTGAACCTCATACAGTTGGCCTCAGCCCATCGATCCAGCCTGTCCAGGTCGCTCTGCAGAGCCTTCCTACCCTCGAGCAGATCAACACTCCTGCCCAATGTGGTGTCATCTGCATGGTATAAGGAGCCAGTGTACCAAGGGAGAGTCACTGCCGAGGTTGTGGGCTCAGTTGAAGTGGGACTTGATTCCATAACCAGATCTCCAAGAGGATATATTAGGACCCAGCAACTACTGGTAGTGAGCCACAGCATGCCAAGTATTACAATGGGAGAAAAGATGGCTAAAGCTACACAACATCTTGAGGGCCAGCAAGTGGCCATGGGCAGAGCAAAGAGAGAAGCTAAGTACCCTGTCCCAATGCAGTCGTTCCCTGGTTTAGTGGGCATGGTAGTGTTGGGTTGACGGTTGGACTCGATGATCTTAGGGGTCTTTTCCAACCTTAATGATTCTATGATTCTATGATTCTATACCTCTTCTTTGTTCTCTATGCTGGCTTCACATACGGTCTTGGTGACCAAAGTTCAAAGTCTCCGTCTCCCTTTTCAAGGCATTCAGCAGTCTGATCCTAGTGGTATTCAAGACCAAAAACATCTGTCTTTTAAAGACCTAAGATGAAGATAGGGGTTGATGATTCTGTTCCTTCTGTATAAAGAATAAGGAATAAGGTTCTTTCTTTTAGACACCTCAAGTGTCAAAAATGCAACCTGTGATCCTGAAACCTGTCGTCCTCAAACTATGTAAGAATCATAACATCATGAGAGCAACCTTTTAGAGAAAACATGAAATTTGAAGAAAAAAAAAGAAAAAAAATATTTCAAATCCAGGCAAGAGTAAGGCTGTCTGGATTATAGCTCCCCACCTTACTGGCAACAAAAATAAATAAATTCCCCATTTCTGTCGTGAGGTTATGCCTTTTTGCTTCCATGGGAGCCCGTGTGCTGGACACAACGTATCAGGCCTGACTGTACAAGGCACATGCCAGCATGCTTGGAGAGAAGGTGCACCATGGATCACCAGCTAGGGAGCTGGTTGAGGGCTGGCGCTGTAACCTGCTCTGGGGAAGGATGTGAGGTCACGTGGTGTGACACAGTCCCAGATTCATGTTGGGGCTGTGTCCAGTTCAGGTCAAGTGTGATCTCCAAACCTTCCATGAAGTCCACCTTCAACCTGTTAAGGCTAACTTTCTGAATCATGGGTCCACTGAGCTAAGTGGAGGTATGCCCGTTATAATGCACGCAGATGTCTTTGACATTTTTGAGATAATATCGTTACAGAAAAGAAGCATCTTTGTTTCTCCCTTTGAAGGTATTAAACAACTATCTCCAACACCTGTCAAGGAGACTTTCAGAGAAATTTGGAAGAACGGTCTGTGTGGCTTCTTAAATTCCTTCAGCGTACAGTAATCTTTACTCTCTTCCTTGCAGATGGCTTATTGTCCTGATCTCAACATTATTGAATATAAATATGACATACTGCAGTATACTGGAGAAAGGTCAAAACAATTTCCATTAAGAAACAGTTTTTCACTAGGAGAGATAATAATGCCTCTTCCCTTTAATTATTGATTTTACCAAATATTGGCAGTAGTTAAATGGGTTTGAGATTGTTGTCTTTGCACAGCTGTAAACAAGATAAAAATAATTCAGTTCAGATGTGGTTGTAATATGGTCTGTATACAAAAATCAAGAAATTCAGATGACGGTTCTCACAAATTATATTCATGTTCAGTGCAGAAATGAGAACCTGAATGACAGTGCTGGTACTACTGCCTGTACTGCTGACTGTCAGGTTGCCTGACATTTCTTGTTAAATTGAACTGTTTCAAATTGTTTATAAATTTGCTGAACTTGAAAATTCTTTGGGCTAAAATTTTACATGTTGAATAACTACCCGAGTCTATTTTGTTTGATTTATTTTACTTTTTCATTTCATATAAAATGGGCTTGCATGTTTTCAGAGACTGTTTTCATCTTGAAAGTGAAAATACTTTGTTCTTGTTAAATGAAAAAAACACCTGCTATGTGTTCCTTTAAAAGTACGCAGTGCTCTTCAGACCATTGAATATTTAAAATTTTCTTTTCTTCAGCACAATTCTTCACCAAGATGAACAAGATTTTCCTCACTGGTCAATCTGAATCGGTTCTCCCTGCCATTGACTGAATGTCAATGCTAGTGCATGGGTGGGGAGAATCTGCGGCTGGGGGTCAGGGAAGATTGGGAGCTGGGAGCCTGGAATTAAATTGTTTTAAGTGTCTGTGGAATTGCATCCTAAGAATTCAGATGAGACCTAGCCAACAGTGATTCTGGGCATCCCAGCCTTCTTGGAAATTAAACTAGATTTGACAGTCTAGGCTGATTACTATCAAACATAGACTTTGGTATAGAGCAATTAGTTTAAACTGTAAAAAATGGTAATGTTTAAAAAACCTGAGTCAAAATACAGAATGAAATTTAATCACCCTACTGTATAACCTCTTTCATCCATAGATGCAAAAGGACTCTGCAACCCCCTGATAAATGAATCTCAAAATGCCTTTTTAACAGATTATTATCTATATTTTTTGAAATTCTGCATAACATTTTAACAATATGTCAGTTCCTCAGCTGGCATATGTTTATAACTTCATTGGCTTCACTTAAGCTGAGCTGATTTTATATCAAATGAGCATCTACTATATTTCACAACTATTTGAAGAGTAAAAGCTTTGACTAATTATTATGATGATTATTATCACATTATTGTCTAGAGATCCGTTTCTACCAAAAGTTAGAAAGAATAAGGATGGGTGAAAAAAATATAACCTAGTGACCTTGAATATCTTCAGGTCCTTGTTCAGGAAAAAAACTTAGCTCTGACAAAAGCACCATTTATTGAAAAGATAATGACTAACAGCATTCTTCTAGACTGTGTAGACCCTATTTAAGCAAAATGTGATATTTAAGGCACAAATAATGGTATAGTAACCTCCCTGGAACTTTGCAAATCCACTAAGCAAATGTGAGATTAATATCCTGATATATTATGAATGGCAATATAGGATTGGTTACACTTTCTTAAAATATCACATCAAGTTCATTTCAAACAGTGGTTGAAGTAAATTTGAAGAGTCCTGCTTCAAGTAGTAAAGGACTACCAAACGAAGGGTGATGCTGCCAAAGAGTAATCTCCTGAGAAATTCCTCATTTGGGACTAGGCTGAAGGTGGGCATCTTAGGCTAAAACTAAGCTGATGCTAAAGGCTAGGGTTAGGATTACGGATGGGAGAGAAACAAAGCCTAGCATTCCATTTGGAGTAGGACTGCAATTAAGCTGCCAAAGGAAAGGACAGGCTGCAGAAAGACTTCTCCTTGTAGAAATTCATCATGTGTGGCAGGGATGCGGACCCTGAGCTAAGGCTCAGCCCACGCCTTGACCTAAGGTCAAGGATTATGCTTAGGACTGGAGATGGCAGAGAGGCTAAGCTTATGGCATCATTTGGAGTGGGGATGCCAAAAACATTGTCTGCTGAGGACTTCTTCATGTGGGACTAGGCTGTGGCTTGACCTAAGGTTTAGTCCATGCCAATGCCTAGGATGAGGGTGGTGAACTGAGGAGAGACAAAGCTTAGGGCTGCAGGTAGACTGAGGTTGTAAATGGAAATGGGCTGCCAAAGGAGGCAGGAAGCTGCCAAAAAAGTTGTCCCTGAGAACTTCTTCATGCAAAACTAGGTTGTGGAACTTGGGCTAAGGCTCAGCACATGTATGGGTGAGACACCAAGTGTAGAGCTGTAGGTGAAGTGGGGATGTAAAGGTGCTGCCAAAGAAATTGGCAGCCTGCAAGTAGACTTCTCCCTTCAGAAATTCATCATGTGGGGGAGGGATATGGGGCTTCCTGTATGGCTGCAAATGGGCTGTCAAAGGAAGGAGCAAGCTTGAGAAGGATTTCTCTTGCAAGAATTTCATATGGGACTTCATGTGGGTTTTACCAGTTAACAACTAGAGTTCCATTCCGGCCTATATTATTCTGTGATTATGTATTGACTCTGGGAAACAATGTGAAGTGAAACACAAAAAATCTCTGTGGCTGCAGTTCAAGTTTAAAAAACAGAAAATTCAGGATTATTCTCCCATGGTCTCCTCAACATGAGAGAGTCTGATGCAGCACTGCATTGGCTACTATCCAGTCTAGTTGGGAGGTAAATTGTAATCCTCCTCCTGGAATCCAGCCTTCACCACCAATGCCCGCGACCCCTCTTCTGAGAGCTGAAGTCAGCCAAGTGGAACCACAAGCCCTGTGAGACATTGATATTCACAAACCAGTCCTCCCACTCTTCTACCTCAACATTTCCCTCTTGTTTGCTGAATTTCCTTCTTGGCCCAGACAACTCAAGGCTAGACAAGTCTTTGCTGTGGCAAACCATCTAACCCCTTTGGGCATGGAGAAGACAAAATGTATTTCCTGGCTCCAGCTTGCAAACAGATGAGTCTTCATCGTACCAAAAATTCAGCTGTTGATTCTAAACATGTGACACTTCCAGCACATATGGGAGAAAGTGCCTGGGAACTGGGAATGCCATGTTTTGAATGGCTGAGCGTCCCTTCTTGGGAAGGCCCTTTGGGAGTCAGTTGACAGGTAATTTTGTGGGCCCATTCAAGTAGTCATCCTGGCATGTCAGGCCTACTAGTCATTGATTTATCAGCCAAACTTACTGCTATTTTTCTGCGAGAATCCTATGTTAGCCCTTAGAAAATATCTCTCTTATAAATTTGCAGCTCTCTGGATAAATCAAGAAGTTTGTAGAGATAAGGGTCAAACCATAGAATAAAATATTTCATAAGTACTAAGAAGTGCTGAATTTTTAAGTGTTGCCCATTTCAAGGGCCAATTTAAACACGACAGAATTAAGTTGAGCTGTTTACCTTCCTAACGCTGCTTGCTATAGCATAATAAATGATGGGGCTGTAAGCCAAGGAAGACGACTGGAAGAATGTTTTGTTTAGACTACTACAATAGACAATTCAGCATTATGGTAGGAATGCAGTAGGTTAGGAGTGAGCTGAACTGGCAGAGTTCATCATAATAGTGATGAAATGACTGAAGGGATTGAATTTATGCTTCAGATTTCCCCAAACATCCCTATAGTATTTAAAGCTCTTAGAAGTGGATGTTATTTTATAAAGGGCGGTGAGGGGGGAAGAGATTATCCTTGTCTCTATTTTACTTTTTTTTTTCCTACATTTGTTCTGCATGGGTGTTTACTTCGTTGTATTTCTAGTTTTACCACTAGCTAAGTGCTTTTTGAGAAGTCACTTCATTCTCCATACCACTGTTTTTCTTTCTGTAAAACAGCAACAGTGCTTCCCTCTTTCTCTCTGCAGCCTCCAGCTCTCTAAAGTCTCTAGAGACCTTTCATTATATTTTGTTTTATTGGCAGCAGGACCAGCAACTTTAGAACTGCACAGAGAACAAAGCAAATTTAGCTTATGAAAACACTTGTATCCAATTCAGTGAGAAACAAGCTCCAAGAAGCATTTTGCTGCAGGCCTAAGGAGGCTTGTGATGGGAGAGCTGTGATGAGAAAAGAAAAAGCACTGTCCTGCTGCACAAAGCAGTGCGCCCTTCTCTGAGAACCTGGCTACCTCCTACCAGGAGGTCACTTTCATACTCTTTTCAAGGTCTTTATTACTCCTTTGAAATGATTAATATACTGTTGACAAAACTGAACTTTGTTCCTATTTCTGATACCCTTGTATCCAGCTGTTTCTTTTCCTACTTTTTAGCTCCTCCTCTGAAAGCAAGAATTCGGGGAAAAAAGTTTAGAATTATGCAAATTAAGTGAGGTTTGGTATAACTCTGTATATTAAAAAAATGTGGGTATTTGGTCATAGCTTGTAAAAGCCCATATCCTAGTTCAAATAATGTTTGTCAAAAAGAAAGTTAGACTGAAGAAATTGCATCTGAAATATTGAGGCATTTTGCGGCTGAGGATTTACCAAGAGAAAGAATGAGGAAAGACTTTATTCTCTCATGTTTTACTACTGATTTTTAATAAGTATAAGCTTCTCCCAAGTTATATCTTTATACCTGTATGCATCACTGTCTTTGCTATTTCTGTTTTAACTATTAACTGATAATGGTAGGTTTAGCTAAAATGAATATAAAAAGACTGCTAATATACACAGAACAGTTTTGAAGACCAAAGTAGTTTAGGTATAATCCTTAAAAATCTATTATTTCTTTACTAACGTATCACTGAGCAGCTCAGCCAAATATATTGAGCTTTTTCTGGGGAAAAACCATCAGAAGTACTTAAGACGTTGAATGAGACTGAGATTCTGAAGAAAATAAAGGCCAGATCTTTAAAGATATTTGGTACTTTCCACTAATTCTTCTAAGAATGTGGACTGAGTTAATTTTTGAAATTGAGATTTAAAGACAACCAAAAATTTTATCCATGATGTCTGAATCTTTCTTTGAACTTTTTTTGGGGTCATAGCAGAGCCATAGAAGCGAAAAACAGTAACTTTACAAATCTCTGGTGAAAAGTCCACAGTGTAATAAAAATGAACTAATAAGTTCTTGTTGCATATTCTTACTGGTGATACTGCAGAAGACACCAGTCCAGTGGTAATTTTACTTTTCACTTAATTTAGGATTTCTTGTAAAGCTCATTTTCAATAATCCCTACAAATGGAAAATAAAATAGTTATTGTGGTTAAATATTTACTTAGAGGTTAAAAAGTTGTTTTAAAGGTATTTAAGGCTTTTTGTAAGTTTTTCTCTCACTTTTTCACCACAGTTTTAACCGATTTATACCTTTTCCATTTCACAGACTAACCAAAAAAAAAGGTAAAATCACATCTCAATTGTTTATCATAATAAAAACCACATATAGTCCAGTACCTAATATAGTCATGTTAGCATTTGTTGAGTAACATACACTTGTAATAACTTTTCTTATTATATGATTTTATGTTATTTATGTCTGTGGAAACAATGGAGCCATGAGGAGTTTCACCCCTGGCTGAAAGCTTGAAGTTATAACTGATTTCTTCAATGTGCCATTTTCTGTCTTTGTGAGGATATGTGTGTTGATAGATGGCTGAGGAAGTCACGGCAGCAAAATACTGGATATGCATTTTCATAGTGTCTGAAATGTTTAAAAAACTAAACAAATTTTCATCGAGTTTTGAAGTATTGTTTACAAACCTGCTGTGATTTCTTCCTTGTGGCCAAATTCTAACCTTTCTCTTTTTTTTGTTTTTAGAAGGCTTTCTATACTGCAGTAATCGTCATCCAACTTCCTAAAATGGTCCAGTGTTTTTCTTCTGTGCTCATCCACATACTTGTACTAGAAGAGCTCTGACATTTCAGTACAAAGCTGGACTCATAAGCAGCTTTTGGAATTATTAGACAAAGCAGTATCACTGCAAGTGCGGAACAATTTGAAATCATGAGTCACGTCAGCTTGCTCTGGGCCCTTTGAAATGAACAAGCACAGTGTTTCACCAGGTTTCCTAAGGAGTCTTCCATATTTATCATAAATACTCATCTGTATCTTTTCTGCCTTTTGGATTTTTTTCTAAGATGCATTGTTTGAAGTTCTTTTAAAATGTGTTTAGTATGCTAATATAGGATACTCAAATTAGGTTCAGACCCTGTTGTGCTGCTGCTCTACAAACCCATTGGAGGAGTGGGAGTCATTGCAAAGAAGAGCTCACAGTTTAAATAGGTAAGGTATAATAAGATAAGAAGAAAAAAAAAGTGGCTACACGGGGACAGTAATTTGGTCGATCTCCAGCAGACACAGCTAGGAGTATAACTCAGGCCAGTACATGCTCTGATATAAGCCCATGTGTTTCTGAATAATAAGAATCTGAAATTAAGAAAGAAAAACACAGTTCTGTGAGATAAGTCTTGAATTAGTCTATTTGTTTGAGGGGACATATTTGGCTACTTACATTCAGGCTATTCCTCTTTGCTTCAAGATTTTGTAGTATTACATCAGGCCATTTTTTGCAACAGAGCAATGGCATAACATCATGTGCAAAGCAGTTCTGTTCTTCCTTTAGTGTTTAAGTATTTAGCTTTTTATTTAGCTTAGCAAGTGGTAGATTAACTTGTATCTAACCCTCGTCTTGACCTTATTTTGAAAACCATTGATCAGATAGTATTTTTGAACTTCACATAAGACTCAGATAACAATCTTAAGTGTTTCTCTCTTTTTTATTTCTTAAATGTGTCATATTTAAATACATGATGTGATGTTTTTCTTTATTTTGAGAGGCAAAATGTTCAGCTGGTGGAGGTTAATACTTTCTCAAAGCCTGAAGTCACAGTATGGTTTTCTATCCTAGAATTACTGTCCTAGTCTTTTAATCTTTTGGTGTCTGTTAAAAACACTTGGCTGACACCATTTATTTGTGGAAAAAGTAAGGAGCATCCCCACATAGATTAGGTTAATATCTTTGCTACTTTGAGGGGCCTTTGAGAAATTTAAATTTGGTTACACGTATAGTACTTGTATACAATGCAAAGAAAACACCATAGCCCTATTTTTCTTAGCTAATGGATTCATATCAACTTAGGAATACTTCATCCTAGAATAGCCTTCTCCCTACGGGCTGCAGCTGAACTGAAATTGGCAGGGGCTGCTTCAGCTTGGAATGGTAACTTCGCCCCACTGAAGAATTTAAAACACGTGAGACAAGCTGCACCTTTCTAACTGAGAGCTGAAACCTGGGCCAAAATGTGCAGGAAGAATTTTCATACTGTGAAGGTCTCTAAATTTGTACATGTCAGTAGGTAATGTTCATTTATGTCCTACAAGCTAGCACACTGATGTGGACTCATAGTAGATCAGGTATATTGCAATCTGGAGTCTTACTTGGCAAGAGCAGAAGTATTTTAACCCAAAAGAAAGAGCAAATGTTGTGCAAGATCTTTACACAATATCAATGATTCTGAGTTTGCAGTCCAAGATAGGAACCCAATCCAAATAACATATCAAACTCTGATCCTGCTGTTGGTTCATACTCTATGAAATAAAAGTAGAACTGGGACAAGTCAGACACAAATATGGACTTTATTTCAGAACCCAGAAAATGGAACAGGGAAGGCATTGTTCAGGAAGGAGTTACAAACAAAAGCAGGCCTGGCTTATACAGAGGACAAACACATTTGTGTTTCTTATATTCAATTAATTATTTCTTAGGTAAAGAGTGTCTTTCTTATGGCCAAGCTGTAGAAG
This sequence comes from Fulmarus glacialis, assembly GCF_000690835.1. NCBI lineage: Eukaryota > Metazoa > Chordata > Aves > Procellariiformes > Procellariidae > Fulmarus > Fulmarus glacialis. The sequence goes on along the minus strand of NW_009205990.1, from coordinate 6,952 downwards.
ACCTGGAAGTTTTTACTATTTAAGTGCCAATTGCTGAGGATGACTGTAATCTGCTTTAACTTGCACATCTAACTTTTGGTAAATGGTCTTTTTCTTCTCATAAATCCATGCAGTTTGTTCATTTTGTACATCTTATTCCCTTATTTTTCATTATCTTGTGGTTTTCCCATTTACCACCCAGGACTTTTGCAATTCAACAATTTTTAGCATGTCAGGTTAATATAAATAATTTGTAGGGTTTTTAATTGATTCCTGCTTCTACTGCAGCTGCAGCTGGTTTTAAGCTGTGCTTACAGACTTTTGGTTTACCTGAATATTAATGTATGGCTATCCCAATCACAGCTGTGACAACCATGGTCTTGCAGAAGAGTAACACCTTTACCTCTCCTCATTAAAATCTTCAGTTTGGCTTAACTTTGTAAGATGTTTAAAGACAAGACATCTTACATTTTTGTTTGTCTTCTGGTTTTGAACTTCAGTTTGCTGAAGAGGATTTTCATTTTAAATGAAAGAGGACATTTCTGGGTATGCATTTGATTTCAAAAGCTGTGGTGTTTGTGGGAGGAATTTTATAAATCTTGATGGAAACATGAGAGTTGGCAGCTCTGATTACAGGCAAAAAGTATTTCTGGAAGACTCTCTGAAGTAAAGAACCAAATGCTGGTTAGCTGTGTCTCCACTCCCTCTACTTTTCTTTTGCTTTTCTGAAATTGTCTAGACACTTACTGGTAGGAACATTCATGGGACAAATAAACTGTAACTTCAGTGAATTATTGTGGAAAATGAATTTGGAATTCATCATTAACTAGTATTTCTATGAGAAACCTGACTGTAAGAGTTAGTCACTTAATAAGTAAATCATAACACTACCATGTGGTTTGCATCCAATCTAACCAATGTAGCATAAATTTGAAAGCCTTTTACTTAGTTGTTGATAAATTATAAATCAAGAGCTAGTAGACATCATTGTGAAAGTAATTGTTATAGAATTAAGAAAATCAATAATGGTTTATGTTACTCACAGGACAAAAAGCTGCATTTGCTGAATCAATTATTGTATGACATTTGCTACTCTCTAGTATGAAAGTATTTTAAAAAACAAATGCTTAATACAACAAAAACATCTATTAAATATTGCCATGTTTACTTCATTAACATTATCAAAGCTGGAAAGATGCGTAAGCTAGAGCTGATTTGTATATTCATGGGGGTATTTTGCATCGATTCCCAATATCGATTGGATAGTAGAAAGCGGAATTCTCCCTCTTACCATAAGGGATGACCGGGTTTTATCTTTGTTTCATTTTAGGACTGTTTCCTTTCACATCAGCCATGAACATGGACACACTGCACCTTTTATTTCCTTCTCTTATTGGCATCCTATCTGCTGGTCCAGACCCCAGAACTAAACTGTTTGGCTGCTTTTTGTTCTTTGACTATAGTGGTTTTTTCTTTGGTTTTATGCTTTTAGATATTGACTAGAAATTGATTCATTATTGATTTCAAATAACCTTGCTCTTACAGTACGATGTGCACCTTGACATAGGAGAAAGTAGAACTCAGTGGAGGCACAAAGGTGTTCGGTGGAATAAATCAGAAGGTATTTCTAGGATGGGGTACAAATGCTGAAGGTTGTGAACCTTCATGAATATGCAATCTCATGAAGCACGTTAAATTACACCAAACATTGCCAAATGGGAGAACACAATAAATGGTTTTTTTGTTTGTCCTGATGTAAGAATGATGTCAAAATGATTTAATATTGCTCTGATGAAAAAAAGAAAAGAAACAGGAGAAGCTGGTGTAACACGACTCCTTCCAGATGGTGGAGTCATGGTGTAGCAAATTATATTTCTATATAATATTATGTGATTTTTACCTTTGAAATTTCCATTAAAATCCAGCTGCATTATCAGTTTGTCATGAACACTGAGGTCTTTCTAACTTATTCATTCTAACTGATTAGATATGCAGTTATATCTAATATAACTGCTCCTAAGTTTCTGAGATAGATTTTTGCCTGACACTTTCTGTGCCTGGCCTCAGCTACAATGTCCAGTCTTCCGAAAAGTTTAAGCAAGTTATGCTCAGCTGTTTTGAAGTTAAAGTAAGGCAAAGTTACAGTCTTTGTGTACTCCAAATGACACTTCTGTGCTTTCGTAACTTACACAGCTGTTGTTATAAATCTTGAAGTAGGATTGTTTCATCGTTCTTAAACTGGAGTGAAAAACAAGCTGAAATTCAGAAATATGGGTTCATTATTTTAAAAGTTGACATTTACAAATGCACAATAGAATGTCCTTTTTTTTTTCTGGTTAACAGAATAATTTAACATCTTACACATCAACAAATAGCATATTAATTAAGACCATCTGAGGTATACAGATGAATTCAAGTAGAGATTTATCAAGACTTTAATTCAACATTCTTAAACTGTGTGCTTTAACTTAGGGTATCTTAATTGAAAATGTGTTATTCAAAGGGCAGTTTATTTTAAAAATCACATGCCTCATTTTATATTTTTTTTAAGACCAAATATCTTTCTTAAATGTGAGAACTCAAGAAAACAAGGTGCAATAAAGGGGATTAACTCGGTGACATTCAAGTACAGTGTACATATTCTTATTCAGAAATAAAATAGCTTTATTCAGTATATCATAATTAACTTCCACAATTAATTAGGATAAAACATATGTGCAGGGCAGTTTAATGAGAAGTTTATTGAGATTATTTTAGAAGTTTATTGAGATTATTTTCCAGAGTATATATATACAAAAATATTTTCATTTCAAAGAAATTAGATAACTGTATGGAGCAATTAACCTTTTTTGCACTTTCATTGTTTTGTCTATGTGGTAACATGAAGTTTAATTGGTATCTCTGCTTCTGAGTATAGCCCTATTGTTTTTCTTGGTCGTGTGAATCTTACCAGTATTAGCAGAGGAAAATATTTCTAAAACTACAAAAATCAGAAAACAGCCCAAGTACATACTTTACCAAAAAAAAGTGTCCTATATTTCATTATAGGTAGAATTTACATTGCTTATGTGTCCTTAGGTTTTATTGCTCAGATAGTTTAGGAGCACTAAGATACTTTGTGTGCTTTTTCTATTTTTCTTAAAAGTTAGAGAACATAGTTTTTAAACGTACTGTTTTTACAAGATAGAGCCAACAAATGAAAACCCTGCAATCAGGATAGTCATCAGTAAAGTTTTCTGTCACCCACCACTATATGGATATATAAATATCTTATATATCCACTTTCACTAAAAAATGTGAGCTTTAGCTGCTTTTAGATACTTAATAATAAAAATAACATGAAATTTGATAATATTAATTTTCCTTTTTCCATGTAGAATAGAGACATCATAAAATTCGGAATCCCCCCTGAGTCCATGGTTTGACACCTTTCTTGGCTTTATGTTTTGTAAGGGTACCTTATTTAATATTACTATTATTGTGTAGACTTACGCTGCCTTAAACCTAAAACCAAGAGAAGTTGTTAATCAAATAGCTCTTTAAAAGGGAGATAAATTTGCTGCATTAGTTTAGAACCTGTGCTTTACGATGTAATCCAGTTGAGGAACACCTCACTGGGCACAGGAAACGGCATGATGCTATCTAGCTGGAATTCTCAATCATACTTACCATCATCACATAATAACACTAAGGAACTTAGCTTCAAGCCAAAAGTTTCAGCCAGGTAAGATTATATAACTGAAGCAAAGACCAGTAATGGCATCTCTCCAGACCTCTTTTAAAATGGATTGTATTTTGGATTATTTTTCTTTTATAAAAATGTTTTACAATAATTTTGCTTTCGTACCTCCTGTGGCACTCTGTAAGCATGCCCATGATACATGTCAGTCTTCTGCTGTGAAAAATTAAAATCTAAGATAGATAAGGTGTTGTACAAGAAGCGCATTTTTCCTTTTAAGTTGTTTACCACTATCGCTAGGAAAGACAATATCATTGTGGAGACAGCTGCAGGGAAAGCTGACACCAGGATAGCATTGATCACTTTCTTCTGTTTGGGAATTCTTTGGGTAAAAAAGAGCTGTTAGATACTTGTCTAATGAGAAAGCAAGCAGCAGTGAGACTGGCCAAAGTGATATTTACAGTTCTCAAGAAAATTTGAGAGGTACATTAAAAAACAGTCCAGAGTTTACCCAGGTTCCGGGGCTGGGTCTGCATGGGAGCTGAGAGGGCTGGGAGCTGGAGCCTTCACCAGACCCGAGCAAGACAGCCTTGACTGAGTTCATCTAGTATGCATGGCACACTGCTACAGTGTAACTTTGTGACTTTTAATTACTCCGAAACCACCTCATCACTGGAGGAAGGAAGATGCTGGAGTTTGCCTTCACTCAGCTTGACAAGGTGATGGGAGGGATAGACCCCCTTACACGAAAACACTTGTCAGTTGTATCAAATTTGGCAAGAGTGCATGTCACCTTGAGAAAAATGTAACTCAGCTGACATTCAATGTGTATGCACACGCTCTATGCTGCAACACAGCCTAATTTCATGTGATATATGCAAATACACTCTATTTTGCCCTTTTCTATTTCCGTGGTGCTCTCTCAGAGCTGTATCTTGACTGATTAAAAGCAATGTGCCGTTTCTTCTGAGTTCCTGGTTTAAATAAGCAATGAAGGCGAATTCTGTGTGTGGTGTCGTACAACTTCTTCTGAATGTTGCCTTTTTAAGTAGGTAACTGGAGAATTCTCTGACATGTTGTTCAGGTTAGTTAAAAAAACCCCAACAAAATAAAAACCCTGAATGCTGTCAGCCAACAGTTTTTGTGATGTTTTCGGATTCGGTTTATATTCTCACAGTCAGCCAGCCTTCATTCAAAGCATTATAATTAAATATCAATGGATTATCCGTCCTTATAAGCACATTGTAACAACTGCACCCCGGTGTCTACTACTTCTTTGGTAGTATCCCAGTAAGGATTATGATGCTTTTACGTTAAATATGAATCTGTTAAAAGGTTCATACTACGTGAAAGCTGAACTAACCAGTGCTAATAGCCACACCCTTCAGGGGTGCAACAGAACTTGAACAAGATTGATCCTTTATCCAACCCTATTGCACTCCTGCTTAGAATTTCCTAGAAAAAGTGGATGCAAAATTCATTTGCTTAAGAAATAAATGGGATGTATAAAATAGGTCCAGCTCAAAACCGGGCCCTTCCTGAGCAGTGAAGTTAAAATGCAGTGTTTGCTTCATTTTACAGTGCTAATTTTATTTGAAGTATTTTTGCCAATTTTATTCTTTTTAATGTATTGGGGGGGTGTGTAATTTATTTGTCATTAAAATTGTCTGTTTATTTTTTATGTTACCATCACTCGTTTCTTTACTTTGGGGTTTTAACTCAAAATCTGTATTAATAAAGATGTGCTGATCACTTGTAGCCCTCATTGAAAGAAACTGCAGTTGGCATGTGCTTGATACCTGCCTGATACCTATCTCAGTTTGAGCAAGAAAGAGGTGAACAGCTACTGGGGTTCATGGCTTAAAACTCTTGGAAGGAAAAGCATGGCTAAGTTGCCAGTTTTACGGGGCATAAACTGTTTCTCATACTTCCCTTCATCTGACTCTTGCAGACTGAGTGTATCTGTCAAATGCTGCTCTTGGCCTCGTGTCTGAGAAATCTTCTGCTTCTGATGTATTTTCCTAAGGGAGTTGCAACTGTTAGTGCTTGTGCTTTGGCAGCCTATGATCAGAATATTTTAATTGCCTCCTAACAGCTTGAAAATGTGGCTGACTAGAGATGCCCCTTTGTCTTTGCTTGGCCTCCTTCTTCTAGAAGACAGTCTGAGTATTTTTGAGGTGTACTGAAACTGACTCCCCCGATACTGCAAAGCTCTATTTTTTGCTCAGTTGCTAAGGGCTATACAAAGATGAATTAGTGTATAGATATTCCCATTTCGAGATGCTATTGAGAAGTAAAAATTAAAAGAAGAATTCTGCTCTTCTTTAATACTGCTGTATTAGTTTGAATCTGGGCAGGGAAGTAGTGCATAGTAAGCCAACGTGTGAATTTATACAGCACAAGCAACTCTGTCAAAATTTGCTGTCTGGATATTTGTATCCAGTGATTATACAAATCAGATTACGACAACCGTGCAGAGACTGGAAATTTTTACTTGGTAGGAGAAAAACTAAAATGTATTTAGAATGACTGTGACAATTCTCATCCTTGCCTAGTAAACCTGAATTTGAAAGTCACCATCAGCATTGCCGTTTACCTGCTGTGGTCGCACGTCAAGCAATTCCGACAGGAGAAGTCATTATAACTGGCAGCCTGTTTATTAGTTTACAGGGTTTTAGGGATTAGGTGTTTATTTAATAAGGATGTTATGAGAAAGTTATATGATAGGGAAGGCTGTTTTGTCATCTAGGAAAGATTTCAAAAGCTACAGGCTGCACCAGGGCTGGAAAGGTCTTTATTACACTGCTGCTGTCTAGCCAAACTTGAAAACGAGACATATTTGCTCACAGGACTGGAGTTTATCATGCAGAAAGAGTAATTAAATTTGAATTGTGTCAGCCAACTACCTTAAAACAAAGAGAAGTCAATGAATGTTGCTCTGAGGAGAAAGAAGGAAATGATTAGTTATAATTATACTCAGTGTCCAAGAGAAATGCTTCACACCCCTCAGATCTGTTGCAAAGGGAGGAAGAAACCTAAACAAAGTACCTTCAATATTTTGCTTAACATGTAAAATTTCTTGAGTTCATGATTCCCTATGGAATCAGAGGAAATCAGAGGAAAACAGATACTGTTGTACTACACTATTCTAAGGATTGATGGATGGACTTTTCAGTGGATGAGGAATTGGTTGTGTGGTCAATGGCTCAATGTCCAGATGGAGACACAAGTGGTGTCCCACAGGGGTCCGAATTGGGACCAGTATGGTTTAATATCTTCATCAATGACATAGAC
>NW_009205989.1:98702-124550 GCF_000690835.1 Fulmarus glacialis | reverse complement strand
ATTCTATGATTCTATGATTCTAAGATTGTTCCTCTCATCCTTTTTCTCAAAGACACAGTTTTTTATCTTGACCAGAGACTCTTCCATCTGACCTTTGCAGTCATCTTCCTTCAGCCTGACTAGCAGATCTAGCAGGCAGGAGTCCTCAGCAAATTATGTTTCTTCCTCTCCCCATTCCCCTTCTGCTCTCTGATTTGAGCTCTGCTTCTGTGATTATGCTTTAGATTTAAAAAATGTAACTATTTCTTCCTCTGTTGGGTTTCAATATTCCTTCTCAAGACAGACATTTTTTCACTGCCTTGTATTTAATTCTTAATTCTCCAAAAGCTTGACTTATTCATGAGAGACTGTTTTGCACTCTGTCTCACGGCAGATTTTTTTATTTTCAGATCACTCTGGGTCATTCTCTTGCCACATTATACCAGAGTTCTTAATCCAAAAAGATTTCGTGATAAAAAATTTTCTTAAGACCCATATCTCTCTGCAAAGTGTTCTCTTTCTGATGGTATGGCATGTTTTGGTGACACTTCATTGAGTTTAGAATGAAAAAGCTTCTAGCCAGCTCTTTGCTTGAGGACAAGTGTTTTGCAAGTACTACAGCTCATGTTTTAGGTGGCTGTGAATCTTTTCTTGTGTATGGCCAATGTCAGAAATTCGTTAGTAACTGTATAGTTAGATACCATCAAACATCTGAATCATGCCTGTGTTAGTCCAGTTAGAGCTTGTTGTTATATAAAGTTACACCAGCATAGACCCGCAGTGATGGACTAATATACTCTTAGATATCCTTTCCAGTATGAGACTATTGGCAACAGGAAAAAGATTTGGTTTTATTTTAGAAGTGCAATTTTGTGCACTGCTTGGATTCTGAAAATGTTTGTACTCATTGGTCTTTTCTTAAGCCACATTGCTGCTGGGAAAGGAAAGCCTGATCCTGGTTTGTATGCAGTCTTTTAGAGGAAACCTCCACTGCTGGGGAAAGAAAGGAAAAGAAAATGTATCTTCCCTAGTTTTTGGTGCAGTGCTTGTTACTGTTTTACAGAAAGAATGGAAGCTCTGGATGTTTCAGTTTTCTGCTTTCATGGACTGCAGACCTCAAAAGTGGCACGTGTACTTTTCTTGTTGAGCAAGGTCAGACAGATCTCATGCAATCTAGCTGCGGCTAGATGAAGATACTGGACATGTGGATGGTGTATTCAGGCCCCTGGATCTGAAACAAGTTTAGGCCTTGTGGTCAGGGCAGGAGATGCACTGAGCTCATGGCTGTGCTCTGGCTCATGCTGGAAGTGTGCTGTGTTGGGTAGCACTGTGGTGGTCAGCACCAAAAGCCAGCAGTGCTCAGGGACACCGCCTTGGGATTTCAAAAACTTTCCCTAATGTCTGGAGCTGGGGTTTGGTTTAATGCCTAGCAGTGTTTTGGGGCCTGTATTTGCTCTCCTAAGCTTCCTGCCGATTTTTGCCCTGCATGCCCCTGCTCCCATGTCAATAGTGAATGCCACTTTCATCCTTCCTTCCAGGTGTTATACTGACTTAGTAGAGGATTGCTAACTTTGTGTTAATATTGCGATCCGACGCAGTGGGTAGTGTAACTCATCCAGTTGTTACACCTGGCTCAGACAGGTTTGTGCGTGAATGTGTGGGTAATGTATCTTGGCCAATCTGCAATTTAATATTTAAGGTTATTTTTTTTTTTCAGTGACTGCTTATTATTTTCTCTGATATAGATGATTTTTGTATGAAACACTGACACTCATTTGCTACCTAGTTTTCCAAAGTATTTTCCATTTTCATTCAGGGCTTGCCAAAGCTTTGGCATTTTTGCGATGCATATGTTACATACAAAATTTTTCCAAGTAATACGGGGATATAGTGAAATTAGAGTATCTCTCAAAAACAATGATTATTTGTTTTCTATGTCCTATAGCTATGGCTTCAAAAGGAATAATCTCCTTTTTAAAAATAAACAGTATTCTTCCTACTACTTCACACTATAACCTTCATAAAAACAAACTCTCTGAATTTCTGTTTTAGTTTCGTTGTAATATGTTGAAATGGATATGTCAGCAGCAGTATTTTTCTTCCTAGATTTGAATTTCAGTAGTTTTCCATACAAATAGCATATTCCCAAATTAATGGAAAATTCATGCTGAGCTACTTCATATTGGCTAGCTTTGCATGTCACCTCTGATGTTTCTGTTGGCTGGCAAAAATGGCTGGTATTTTCTGTTTATCAGTTCTTTTGACTCTTTCTCTGCAAAGCACTAAAGCTAATAGCCTGCAGGTGGAAGACTTCAAATATTAAAAGGAAAAGATGGCTGATTACATTGAAAGCAGGCAAGCCTCCAATCACACTGCTGAAATGTTGTTTTTAAATCAATTGTGATATCTAATTTGTTTGACTTGTTTGATGATTTTTAGAAATATTTTTATAACTTTGAGAAGGCTGATATATGGTTCATTTACTCTTTTAATGTGAGCACAAATGAACAAATGTGTTAGATATTTCTTATCTTGACAGTCCTATGAAGCAAAAAAATACATGATACAATCTTCTTGGGTTTTAGATTCAGCATGAAAAAAGCTAGCTGTGTTTCAGAGAAAGCTCTGAGAAGTCTGCTGCTTACATTTCCAACTTGGTTGTTCTAGAGACTATACAAAACTGGCAACAGGAAAGACAATATCCTGACTGATATTCAGACCATAGGTTTATTTTTGCTGTCTTATGACTATGTACTCTTCCTTCACCAAAAAAACTAAGAAAAAGTTTTAGCTAAGCCCTTACAATTGTCAGCTTTCATCCTTTACCATTTGCAGATTAAAAATGTAATTCAGTAACACAGATACAGAATCTCATTAAAACTGCATGCTGCAGATGTTTTCTCATGGATAAATATCTTTCCAGTAAAATACTGCATTTTTTTAACATGTTCCCCCCTTAAGAAAATCAAATCAATGACTCCTTCACCATCTGCCCTGAAGAGAAGCAAATTGATAGAGGTTTGCAGGGCAGTAGCCAGAATGCCCTTCTCCTCCCCAGCTGTGTTTTGAATTCTGTGTATTGTATTTCTTCTTAATTCTCTGATGCAGAAAGTTTAGTACTTTTTTTTCAAAATCACAATTTTATATAAATTTTATATAAAACGTACTTCCATTTTTTCATCTGTTCAAACAACTGTATCCCTTCATAGAATCATAGAATCATTAAGGTTGGAAAAGACCTCTAAGATCATCAAGTCCAACCGTCAACAATAATTCCTAATACGTAGTTTCCTATGGGAATGGTTTGTGTCATGGTTTCGTGTTTTTCTTGTGTGTTTTATTTTAAGAGATTTGTTCAGAAGAGCAAGGACTGCCCTGAAGGGTGGTAACAGGGTTTTAAATAAGCTGTACATAATTAAAATGGTAAATTGGAAAATCTTCTGGAATGTTGTTTTTTGAGTATATTTTAAGCTCTCAGTCTGGTCACCTCTGAGCACCTAGAAAGACCATAAAGATTTTATGAGACTTGTAAAAGTGTAATATGGCTATACTGGGAAAGCAGATGGTGCAAGTACAGTGTGGGTGGACTCCTGGATAATATCCATCTAAAGCATGCAGTTTCAGGTGTCACGAAATCCTAGAGAAAATACAGTGTAATTTTGCAATGATGCTGATACATACCTTTGGGATGCCAGGTAAGAGGTAAATTCACACCTTGTTCCTGCCAAGGATGTGATGTAGTCAAGGAAGGGTTGCATGAGCCAGAGGTGCAGCAAGCGTATGGACTCTTTGAGCATATGAGCTTCAGGATGGGAGGAGACACCCTTGTCCTGCAATTTAATATGTGATGGACAGCTTGTTTAGTCTCCCTTCAGTGGAGCTGAAAGGTGTGAGGGAGGTTAATGAAAATATTATGAAGTGGTCACCAAGAAAATATGGGTTTCTTACAAATGTTACATCAACATCCCACTTCATTCTCTCCCTTTGAAATAACTTCATCTGTCCATTTCAGTCTTTTTTTGAACGCATTTGCTCAGATTGATGCCAAAAAAAGCTTCATTTTCAAATACACTTTAAAAGCAGTGAAACATTTATTTTATTATATATTTATGGAGTACATCAGTGGCTTGATTTACATGGGATTTTTGTTCTAAAGATTTCTGTTCTATGTGTCTACTTGTCTACTGCAGTATCTGTCTGGTAGCTGAAATTGTTGTATAATGTAGGCAAAAGGACAGTTTTGGATTAGTTAACTCAAGTTAGCTGAACTAACATCAGTGTGGCTGTAGAGATCTATATAAGTTATAAAAATCAAGTTAGGCCCTGATTAAATACTGAGAGAAGGGAGCCCATGCTGAGCTCTGGCCTCACTACAGCAAAGAAAGAAGTGCCTGTAGTTGAGCTAACTAGTTTAAAATTAACTTGGCTTTATCTACACGCTGTATTACAGTTGCAGCAGTGACCACAGCAGATGTGGTTGCATGTTCCCAGAAAAGTTATGCTAGAAATACTTGAAAATAACCAAATTATAAACCTTTATATTTAGGTTTTGTACTTTTCTGTATAAATTGACTTTTTGTGTCAGACTACAAATATTTTCATATCAAGTGAAAAGCCAAACATGTGCCAGTAACATAATTTACTCTGCTTCACAAAACTAATACTAAATTTGAAAGCAGCACCCTGACAACACTTGAGAGGGTGGCAAAGTTTCTTCTGGAGAAAGCTAATTACTTTTATGTGGTTTATTTTATTAGTAGAAATCTCTCTGATTTCAATTTTAAATTGGCAAAATGATTGTTAGCTCCTTTATTGCCTGTTCATCAGACTGAGATATTCATGCTTATCTTAAAGTGAATACTTTTAGCTATACAATATCCACAGCTATATAAATAAATTTTTATGAGAAGGCTGCCATTTTTGCTTAATTTTAGGATAGACACTTCAGATCGCATTCTGTGCCTATGCTGTTTTCTGTCATCTAGAATGCTACTGGAATACCCCTTACGTCCAGCTTACCTACCTGGTTAGCACAGGCACCTGAGCTGGTTGCTGACTTTTGCTTGGGGCTTTTCTCCCTCTCTGCTTCAAATAAGGATATTCAGGAAAATTTTAATTTCTCATGGGGAGATGGCTTTTTTTGTTACTCAATAACCAGATGATCCAAAATTCAACTAAAGCTTTCTTTTTGACTGTGGGAGAGCTTTGGGCTCCTTCTACAGTCTCCCTTTCATATTGTGACATAGAGCATAAGGATAGATTTATCCATCTATGTCCATCTTGGGATTCTTGTTTTGTGTGTTCTTTATGTTGTTAAATCTTGCTAGTCAGGACAAAAACTTTTTGGCGGAGAGACTCTTTCACATGTTCCGGCTGACAAGGACGAACAGTTTCATTAAGGGGTGAGGTGGTTCCGTTGTCTTTTTTGCATAATTTGAGAGATGACATTTCTGAACATTGATCAGTTCTGGCATTTGTTTTATTATCATTCCTTATGGTAAATTTCAGTATTTAGACATAGATCAATACCTTTGATGTATTTCCAGCTTTTTCTTCTGTATGTTAAGGTGGTGATAATGTTTCAGCTTTCAGTGAGGCCTTAAATTCTTGTTTAATTGCTCAAGCCATATTTTACTGTAACATCTTTTCTAATACTGTTAACATTATTGTGGTTAGCTGAAGTTCAAATTCCATTAAAGAACAACGGCAAGTTCACACCTCAGGCACTGTTTTAACCCCTCAAGAGATTAGTGTATCAATTTACACTGTAAGCATGATCTTGACGGCCAAAAGCTGTGCAACCTTCTTTTTTTTTTCCATTATCTTCAGAGAGTTCAGAAAACGGTGCAGAATGACACCCTTCGGTGGATAATTGTCCTGTTGAAACACATGCATAAATGCCATTAATACTAATGGACCACATAAGTGAGCATTAAGGGGCAAACAGTGCATATGTTTTACTACTGGGATCAATGTCTTATTCTGCCTGACCATTGCCTATCAGGGAGGATCAAGGTAGTGGTGGGGAGGAAGGATGATTTACTTCTTCTATTGGTTGTATTTTGAACCAGTTGGAAAATGCAGGAAATAAAAATTTTAGAGACAAGGCTTTGAGGCGTTATGTTTCCTGGTTCCTGGAGACTAAGCTCCATTTGGTGTGTGTTTCTGCTGGGAGACGGTCACTAGTGTGAGAAACATAAAGGACAAAAGGAAAAAATTCTGAATATGCCTATTTTTAGGCAATTTCCTATCCAGATTGACGTAATATTTTGTCTAGTTTTCTCAAGACCTAAAAATAATCTCACCATGACATGGTTCTCCCCCAGCAAAGAGTCTTTCTTTCTGAACTGTTCCAAGCCCAAGGAGTTTATAATCTGCCGAAAGTTGCTAATGTGATATCTAAAACTAAGGCACTAAAACAGGTTCTTATTAAAAAATAGACATGTAATATCACAGTTGGGCAAGAATGTCTGATATAGGTGTTTCCAGAAATGCTGCTGTTAAATCACACTTGATACCAAAAGATGCTGCATGTATCTCCCCAAAGTCACTGAATTAAAGAGAATCATTTCAGTATCTGACCACACACTCAGAGAGTAAGTGCGCCTCACTGAGACAGGCTGATAAGTGGTGATGATTTACCCATGCACAGTATTCTCTGAATTTCTACCAATGCAATTTCAAGAAATGTTTTGTATTTGCTATCAATTATTGTATTTCTGTCTTGCTTAGAAAGGAAATATAGATGCAATCTTAATTTGGCCTATGAATTGCCCAAGACAAGCAATGAAAATGATATTCTAGCTTGCAAATAAATAATAAAAAATAGCAGGAGGCTGATGCCACTGAGGGTGTCAACATTTTCAGATGAGCCTGCATAAAGGGATCCATAAACCCACAGTTAGTTATGGGCTGCTTTGCAGAAGTGCTGAGATGTCACAGCTACACTGGTTGGGGTAAGAGCTGCCAGTGCGCCATCATTCCAAACATCTGCCCAGCTGGGCTAAGTGCCTACATGTACATCTCCTTCCCTGAGTCAGGACCCCTGAAACAGAGTGATTTTAGCCCTGCAGTCTGCCTGTCTTTAAAAGCTTTTCCACAATGGAAAGAGAGTTAGAGGGGGAAAAAAAGTTACTTTAGAAGAGCCGTCACAAAAAAAAAGAACCAATTTAGAGAAAACGTTAATCTAATGCTCTTTTATAAGGAATGCCAAGTGCTTTAGTAAGTTTTGGACTGTTGTTTGAGGGAGGATAACATAGGCTAACACCTCCAGTTCTCCAGTGGCAAGAAAGACATCACAGAAGAACTTCACCCAATTTCCAAAAGTTAGTATTAAACAGTTGGCAGAAATTTATTTGTTTAGCTCAAAACCATTATGTTCCTAAGATTAATGAATTAAAGGAGAGGACTAGAAAAAAGGATTGCTGCCTCAGAAATCTGATCTTTGGGCAAAATGAAATGGCAGTTTGCACTGATTTTTTTTTTTTTTTTAATATAGGTTTTCCATTTTTTTCTTCATTGCAATATTCAAGATTACTTGCCCTTTCACTTGGAAACTGAATTTTGTTGGAGATTATACCCTTATTTATGTTGCAGGCATAGTGTTCTTAAAAACTTGCAGCCCTCAGCTCCTTTGAACAAACTGTGAGAAATACTTTGATAAGAAACAAATCCGTAATTCATCATTTTGTGATCCTTTTCTATTGCTTTTTGAACACTTCAGTGTTTTGCTAGGTGTATTTCTCACATAAATACAGCAGTCTGTGCAGGGGACTAATGGAAAAATCAAGAGTGGCAGTGATGGGATGGGAGAGTCTTTTCCATGGAGACAGTAGGACCTAACTGCTGTAGGAAGTTACATCCGTAGGTGGTACTTTTGCATAAAGAACACATGGAAAACAAACTGTTTACCAAAAAATGCTTCTATAATTGGTATAAACATATTGCATGTGTGCACCAACATGTCTGTGTTTACATAAAAAATGAAATCGATTAAAGCCCAGAATGTGAACATGTAAAGGTCAAATTCAGAAAATGTCAATTTCCAGAAACTGCAAGGAAGAAGAAATTTCTCAAGTAGTTTAGCAAGGTTAGGCTTGCTTAGCAGAGAGATTTGTTTTAAAGTGTGTTTATTGTTTTGTCTCTTGGTAGAATTTCAGTGAGTCTGTAATTGTATGACAGTGACCATTCTGGCTTCCACTTAAAGCATGGAAAATTTACTTTCTTCAAGATACTGGTAATGGAGAATGATACACTTTTTGAAATGTTTTCACATTTTAAATACAGTACTAATTTTTTTTCTCTACAAAAGAAAGTGATTTATTGCTAGTATTTCATTTCATGGTCTCTGGTACAAATATGACCATGAACAAGCTCTTGCAGCAGGGGTACATGCAAGAATGTCATCAGGTATCAGTGAAAAATAAGTAAAGGTTGATTGTATTAGGTCAGCCAGAGGGATTAATGACTCTAGGACAACTGGAAAGGTCTCAAGATGTCAATACTTGTTGTTTTTTTAAACAATGAGAATAGGAAAAAAACCCAACAAACACAACACCAAACCGTAAAAGACAATACTGCTGCAGTTCAAATGCTTTTGTTTGTCTATTTTTAAAGAAGGGCACTGTGATAATACTTGAAAATGTGGAAAACAACCATCTGCATAATTCTGGATGTAGATTTAGACATTTGTGACCCCGGGAGTTCCAGTATTAGTTTTGCGTTGTTATTAAGGTTGGCATAAATCTTAGATCTGAGCTGTGTGACTACAGGATGTCCTTCATCACTTGGTATGTGTCCCTATTATTTAGAAAATCTGAGATTTGTTTGCCACTCATCATGAGTGTTGATGTATCAACAGAGATGACCCTGCTATTCCCCCTATATGGCTTATCTCCGCTGATCAGCAGCACAATGTTTTCACAGATGTTATCAAATACAGTTAGATAGAAAAACCTTGCCTTGTGCTTGAAGAGCTTTCCAAGCTCCGACGAACCAAAAAGGCATTGGTGATCTCTTGAGATCTTCTTTTCTTCAGTGTGCATGAAGTCCATTAAAATGTTCCTTTTTTATTGAGAACGTGATGGCCTGCCAGATGTTGTCAATTGTGAGGTATGTTTCCTTTGTGTTATTACATTTTTGTTTCTGTTTGTAAAAGCTGATTAGTCCCAAATGCTGAAAGAAGAGAACAGCACATGCTGCATTAAGGAAAGTTTTGCCATGCTTCAGAGTGGGCAATGAAGTACTTTGAACCTTTCCAGAGCCGAGCTGGGTAGTGAGGTGGACTGGGCAGTGAGACCACTGAGCCCTTGACCTTTCCAGTGGGAATACTGGTGGTGCTGCCATTTAGTCTGCAACATAGGGGTTTGGTGCTGGTGATGTGGGTGTGTGCTCTTAGGATGAGTTAGGGCTCTGGTGTGCATGGTGACAGATTCTAAAAGGTGATTTCTTTCGAAGTTTTCCAAAGCACTGCTGTAAAAAGTGACATAGATACGTATTTAGGAGCCAAAATCTCAATGATAGATCAATAGATCTGAACATCTATCTCACTTATGAGCTACTAAAATTTTATACCAAGCTGCTGTGAAGCTCTTTGATGCTAAAGGTACTCATCACTTGCATCATTTTCTATCCCTAAGTCACTTCTATGCTCCAGCAATGCAAAAGTCAATAAGAAATGCGTTTTATTTCAACTGCAGTGATGCAGCACAGGACCTACTGGTGATCATGATACCTTTTAATGAAAAGTTAGAGAATAACAAAGTGGGGTTTGTTGTAATTCATCAGTGGGGTTAAAAATAGAAACATCAAAAGGCAGGGTGAATATATATAAGAAACATACAAATGTATCTCTGTGTATGTGTGTGTGCATACACATAAAGGAACCTTTTTTTTTCTTTTTTCCATTCAATAGGGTGCCAAAGATACTGTGATGAAGTTCCAGAATAGTAAAGTAATTTTGGTCGTTTTCTTGCAGATTCTTGGGAACTTACATTCTGTTCTTCATTTGGCATTCTGCTTTTAGTTATTTTATTTCATGTTATTGAAAGACTTGCTTTATATTAGTGTCAGTTTGAATGTCATCTTTGTTCCTTTTCAAAAGTGTGTATTTACTTCGTACGTATTTCCTCAGATGTGAGGTATCTTAAATATTTCTGAAAAGCTGTGCACTGTCAACAACAAAATATTCCTGAGATTTTACCAGATTTTTGAACAATAGTAGTTTGATTGACCTTAGTCATAAATTATTTGCTACATAATAAAAGATTTTAGTTTTAATTAGTGCCTTTAAAAAACAAGTAGAGGAATTTAATCAGAGTACTTCATAGTAATAAAGTTTTGACTCTAAAAAAACGCAAAAAATAACCCCAAAACCATTTTTGTCTTTTATTACATTTATAGTAATAGTGACTGTCCAGATATGATACAGATCACAGGGTCTTCAATCTTGCAGCCAAATTTACTGCCAAAAAACAATTTTTTTTTTTCAAGAAGTTTTAGAAAGCTTTGAAGTTCTTGGGAATAAATTGGCCTGAGTATTGAATGTGTGTAAACTAATGAAACATTTATAATATTCATGTTAATGAAACACAAATTTCACAATAGATTTTGCATCTGTTACTTTGACAAAGCCGCTGCTGCTTCAACCTCCATTGCCCACTCTGAAGCATGGCAAAACTTTCCTTAATGCAGCATGTGCTGTTCTCTTCTGCCTTCAACATTTGGGACTAATCAGCTCTTACAAACAGAAACAAAAATCTAATAATGCAAAGGGAGTATATGCTACTGTTCTGTTATGACAGTTCATAATGTTTCAGCCAGGTGCTCACTTTAAAGCCGAAAGAATAAAATGCAAGTACAATCTTGTTTTCTTCTCTCTGAATTGCTCCCTGTTTACTTCTCTCAATATGTCAGGGTGTTTTTCTGTTATATCAGCTGTCATTTACTTTGAGGTATGTGGTGAAAGAAAAACTGAACTCTGGAAACGCTTTCTCCTGCAGTTTGCCTATTACGTTTCAAGCCATACTTTAGGTATAATTGAATGAATAGGGTAAGAAATAATTATTTTAGTTAAAAACTTTCCCATTTTTTTTCCAAAATGCACAAGGACTACAGTATCAGTTTCTGTCTGCCTGCTGCACAAAGACATTGCCTGTATCTCTGGATTTCTTGCTCTCACAGGACTGTGTGTTCCTGAAACATGTCTGCTGTGGATGCCAAAGAAACTGAAAACCTGTTTCTGACCTGGAGATGTTGGGCAGTGAGGAGGTGATAAAAATGGATGCCTGGCTTCCATGCTGTTAATACCATCCTTTAGCTCCTACTAAGGAAACTTTAAAATGGAAAGCATTATTTTGCTTTGTAGTAGCTGTTTCTAATGGTGACAGGCTTTTGAGAAGAACAGAAGTATGAGCGCACCAAAACAGAACAGAACAGAAAAATCGTTTAATACATTGAATGGATAAAGCTCTCCTTCCCACAGGTTTTTGCGCAGATGGTCTTGGGGCAGTGCCAGGAACCTGCAGGTGCAGAAGGCCTTCCCTTAGTCCTCATTCCCTTCAAGCAGCTCTCAAACTCACAACTCCTTGAACCCTGGAAGTACATTGCTTTTTGCTTCTCACCAGATGATTTGTAAAGGTTTTCCAGCCAACTAGAGAGCCTGTTGCTTGAAATCATTTAAAACACTTTGTCTTATCTGGTAAGATATAGTCAGCTGAAGAAAAAAATGCACGTTATAGCAAGTCTCAGAACTATTACTGATTATCATTGTTTTGCCCTATAGAAGAAGGTGTAGTAGTGATGTTGCTATAGTAGCTGCAGTTCTTCTTGAGTGTCATCCTGAGAGTTACAAGGGCCATGAAAGCTACTCCAAAGACAGACAGTGATTAATGTTACTGTATTCATAGACTCACAGATCTGAAAGAAACCTTAGGAGGTCATCTAATCCATACTTTTGCCCCAGGGCAAGCTAAACTCCACTTAAAACATTCCTTACAGACATTTGTCTAACCTGATCTCTCCACCAGAGATAGAGGTTGAACAACATCCCTGGATGATTTACTCCAGCACTTAACTAATTTGTCTCTCTTTTCTTTATCTTCAACTACACAGTGCTTTTTTTCATCTGTCATAGTTCCTTAGCTTTTGTCATGTGCTTATTTGTGAGGCTTGAACTGAAGATAAAATAGGGTGATTCAGACCCCCTTGATTAGTTTAAAATATGAAAGTGAAGATCAAAAGAAAAGATACATTTCTTTTGCTTAAAGTTAACCAAATGAGCGCTGTTTGACTGGGGAATGGGTTAAATAGAACCACTTGGCTTCCAACTACATTTCACCTAACGAAATCTAAGCAAATTCTGCTTCTGAAGCACATCATGCTGAATAATTTAGGGACTCTGGGACTGTTTATTATATATAAAGGTATCGCAGGGATAATATATCATTAGTTTGCACAGAGGCTTTATGTAATTTGGAATAGAATATATACTGTATTCTTGCAGAAAATAATGTACGCTTGATGAAAATTATCTGTCTGAGCATTAGTGGCTTTGTCAAAATAACATATCAAAAATCTAATGCGAAATTTGTGTTTTAGTAAAATTAATGGAGCCCATCACTAGGACTTGAGAAATAGTTTATGATGCTCTGACAGTGCAGTGGCCATAAAATAGCTGGATCAATTTTCCTGAGAACATCTAGACAGGCAAAACAAGTCTGCATTGCAGCATCTGGTAGCCTGGAGTATGCTGGGCACGTTAGAGCCTAGGGGGGTGACAGCAGTTCTGCTCTAGTTATGTGGGATGCAACTGTTATATGCAAAGACCTGTATAGCTTTGGGTACCTGAACACAGCGTCAGTTGGCCTGCAGGTGATTCAAGGCCATGAAGGACTCAGCGACAGATCGTATCATCCTTGTCACATCCCACCGGGGTGGTGTGTCGAGCACAGCTTGCTGTGACATTAAGTGGCTTCAGGGCATGTTGCTTCTGGTTTTGCCTTTTTAAACAAATATTCAGTTAAAAATATTTATAACTGTTGATAAGCAAATCATTTTTATATGTTTCTCTGTGCTTGTTGCTTGTAAGAGTGTTATGCTAAGTTTTTTAGTAGTGCCTGGGAAGATGCGTCAAGGTTTTCCATGAGGGAAGATCAAGACACGTCATTCTTCCATCTGATGTGAAATATTAAGTGAAAATGCCGACAGTACGCCAGGCAAGAAGAACATCTCATTTATTTAATTCTTTGGGAATAATTCATTAACCAACAATTCTGATTTGTGTCAGTCAAAACTAAACTTCCATCTTGAGTTGGTTCTCACTTTATGACCCTTCTATTTCATTCGCGAACATATGCTGAATTTGAGCTTAAAACAGCTTTATGCATACTGTTCTATTTGATGCAACTGAGCTCCATTAGTATTCTAATGAATACCATTACTCGTAAAATGATGTTGGTCCTGAAAGTTATTGCAAGTGGTAAGAATATTAAATTCAGTGCCACTGAAATATCTGAGTTTTTGGTGCCAATTTTAAATCTCTGATGCCTTTAATGGTGAATATTAGAAACTAAAACTGGATGCATCTATATACATACTTATGTGACAGTCCTTTCTTTGCCCATGCAATGAACTGATTGGAAGCAATGCAATTGCACTGTTAAACTGGGTTTATTACTCCTTTCTATGTCACACTACTAAATAAAGGACTTTTAGTTAGTTCAGATGACAAACTATAATCTAGGATTTCTTTGCAAAATACTGTATAAATGTCTGTTTAGTAGCTTGCTGAGGGAGGGCATTGGCTGCTTTGTAGTATCTCTGTTGAATGGCACTGGGCTTTTCATTTTGTCTGACAAAGTTGCTGCGGAAAAAGATTGGCACATCTTTGCCTCATCCTCCAGAAGAGTATCTATTTGTTTCACTGGTGTGGTAAGACTAGGACAGGAGCTCAGGGTGTGACATCCCTCCCCTCAAGTGATGAACAGATTTATTGAACATGGTCATATGTGAGGATGCATTCAGAAAGCAGGAACAGCACCTGAGCTCCTGAACTACTCTTTCCTGTTGGCTGGCATTATGTCTCAAGTGAGACATAATTAGTGCTAGGATGTTTGAATCAATTTCAGGTCATCTCCAGCCAGAGGTTGACTTGGCTGTGTTTCTGTTCAGCGATGTATATTTTAGTCAGAGCTTTACTGTGCCTCGTAAACAGAATAATATACTGACTAAAAAGTGCAGTTTTATGCAGATCACATTTGGTGACAAGTTTAGTCCCTAACCTCCCAAGTACTTTTTTTTTTTCTAAGTTCATTGAAACATTTCTGTAATGTTTAAGTTTGGGGAATGGCATTCATGTGGGCAATTGGGTGTCACTAAACTAAAGAGATGCATCCAGACTCCTAATCCTCCCTTGTGTTGAGTTATGGCACAAACTGGAACAGTTTAACAGGAGAGGTCAGGAGAGATTAATTCTCTATAGCCCACAGTTTGGGGCAAACTGTTTGGAGATGAACAGCCAACGTTCGTATTCACACTCCAGGACAGAGAGATTGAGCTGTGATTCCTGGTACCATTTGTGCATGAATTATGGGAATGGTAGGAGGTTGAGAGACTGAGAAAAGAAGGATAGGGAGAGGGTTAGCATCTCTTTTCTTTCTTTTTCTTTGTAAGTCACTCTATGAGACTATTTCATATTTTTTTTCCTTTGAACAAAATCTGCAAGTGGAAATGTTTTATTTTAGTACTTTTCCCTTCTTTTTTTCATCAGTTTGTCACTGATGACTAACTGATGATGTTCTGAACAAGTGTGGTTTTAGTTTAGTTCTAGAAACCCATACAAGGGTTGCTCTTAGGCACTGTATAAATTAGCTGGGACATTCTGATTTCATGCATTAGCATTTGAAAAAATCAAACATTTTTAAAGAAAAAAATTCAATCCATTAAGAAGTGTTACTGAAATATTTGACAGAAATATTCTAACTAGAGAAAATGACTCCTTTATGCTGCACTGTTGAAAACATACTAGCTTCCAAATAAATTGGTACTCAGGTAACATCAAGTCCTAATTTATTTCTGTCCCCCAGTCTCATCTGCCCATCTGTCCTATCTGTTTAGCCTCTATCATTGCAGATATGAATGTCTTCCAAACATTGAACATGCCGGAATTTCTACTTCTGTTTTAGAATGAAAGCCTGTGTGCACAACATCTGCAAATTAGAGCTGGCAACAGGAGAGAATGAATTAAAATGTAAATCTGGCTGTGGCTGATATAAATATAAATCAGAGTATAAATTGTATACTCATCTGAGGTAGTTGTATATGAAAAAAGTTCGTACAATTCTGTTAATAAATGAAAACTTTTTTTTTAAAGTCAAACTAGATTTTATCACATCCAGAAAGGAAAATGGGTGCAAAAATATTCTTTTCAATTTTATGGTAATTCTAATTTTAATTTTAATCTAAGTTTTTATCAGTCAGTTCTATAATTATTTCTAATTGTTCCAAACATACAGAGGTTAAGTTATAAACTGTACTCCATAGAATATTCTAAAACTCAGAGTATTAGCACACCGCCAGAAGATCAAAATAGGCACATATGAAAAATGTCTGTTTCCCATATAATTTTCATTAGATTTATCACGATTTAATGCAAATAAGTTTTGCACACATACTTAGGCAACCAACTGATCATTTGCATATGCAGAAATGCAGTTCAATGAATATATAAACAAAGAAGAAATGCAGATTGTGTTTTCCTGTTTGTATATGTTACCGTCTATGTATCTATTTCATAAACATTGAATCCTAACTATCTGGGGTTAGGTTAAAGGTTAAAGAGCAGTCACTGAGCTTGATTCCATGGCTAGAATTAACCAGATGGCTTTTTACGGTCATGCATATTTCCAAGCATTAATTCAATGAAAAAGATAGTGTAACATCTACAGGTTTTTTGAATGAAACGCAAAATAAAGCAAGCATAGTTACTAACCCAAATCTTTGCCCTGGATTAATTAGATTTGCAAATTTTCAGAGATCCTACAGCCTATTTTTGGATACAGCTGGAAACAGTGTCAAGCATGATAGTGTCTTCACAATGCACAGTAAGTATAGGTCGCTCACAAGATGGCTCATCCAAACAGTTTGGTTTGCAGAGTCTTTATTACACGTTTTGGAAAAAAAAAAAAAAAAAAAAAGGATTTGTGTGTGTCTATAAATACAGGAAAGATAAATAGATAAATTACCTTGGCTCTTATCAGTGCTTTTTCTTCTAGTCTCATATTTTTGTTATCGTAATTAATTCTTTCTGTGCTTACGGGAAACTTATCAAGATTCAGTCTTTTCAATTCTCTGTCTTCTCTTTTTCAAGTTCAACATAAGACTGATTTCCCCCCTCCTCTGTTTTCTTTCAGTGCGTCTTCCCACCCCACTTGAACAATTCAGGTTTTGTCAGCCTTCTTGACAACCATGAACTGAGATACCTCTACCCTTTTCAATCTTTTAACAGGTTTTATTTCTCCTCACCCCCAACAATTCATTAACTTTTAATTTTTTCAGGTGTAAGAGCAGTGCCATTTCTCCCTTTTTTACCTTGCCCAGAATCTGGTTTTGATCCCTCAAGTCAAAAGGCTTTTTTGCATACATGGTGGGTGGAACAAGGGGCTTTAGCGGGTTACTTACTTCGTGTCAGTAAACCCAAGAGCATCAGCACATCCTTGCCAGACACTAACTTTTTTTGTCCCCTTCAGTTCTCTTAGACTGATTTTTAAGGAAGCAACAACTTTTTTCATCTCTTTGTTTATGGCTCCAGACCTTTTCAGTTTTGCTCTTACTTTGAGTAGTAATTGGAAAAGAATATTCAAGCTTATATTCAATGTCTGGGGATTTAGCAAAGTCATGTTAAAAACAGTTCAAAGTGAATAATACGAAGCTCCATTCAAAGGGTGCTGATATATTTCTAATTTGTGTTTGTGTGAGTGATAGTAGGAAGGTACTTCGTTATGTAAATGTTGCCTGTGTCTGTATCTGAAATGGATTTACAAGAATGTTTTACTACGTTAATGACAGGTTTTCAGATTCTATAAATTGTGTGGTTGTTTTTAATCTTACAATTGGGTCACTTCTTCCTGCTAAGGAATATGTCTTGTTGACCTAAGCAATAGCAAAAATTATATTCTGAAAACTGCGCACTGTGGAAACATATATAGAAACACAGATGGCTGGATGATGGTTTGAGTTACGGGAATTACGTGATTCTTAAGATTCTTAGGATGTTTCATGGCTTAGGTGGCTGCTCTGCACCCAGAAATTGTGCTGTCTACGTCAACGCTATAATGACACTTTAAAATGATGGCAATGGTACCAAGTTGGAAGCAGACTTGCTGCTTGCCTCCTTATGACTTATGGAAGAACTAGGCAGTCTCTTTATATATGAGAAGTTTTGAGGTTATTTCCTTAAAATCTTTGATTGCCAAAGAGACACTTTAAGTAACAACTTCTAAGATTTGTCCTCCTGAGAGCCTGAGGAGGCCAGCAGCTTTGCAAGTTGGAGATGAAGTGGGTGAAGAGAATACAACAAAAATGTAGGAGATAGCGAGGTATTTTTAGGGTATCTGTACAACAAAGCAGAACTTTCTGTTGCATGAGGCTAATCTCCTAGGAGCTCCACGGTGAGCAATCTCCCATCTAACATATTAACAACTTGGCAGCTTTCCAGGAAAATACATATATGAGGTTGGAGATGAGGGTTGCTGCATGCTTTGGCTATTATGTGCATATCTCAGGCCTGCGCTTCTGGAGCAGGGGAACAGCCCTATTATTGATGAAGTCCTGTCTGACTCACTATATGAGAGAGATTGAGAATTAAACTCAAGGGTAGCTGCTGTGACTTTTCATTTCAGCTTTTGCAGACTGTTACAATGCAGCCAGGTAAAAAAAGCCTGTCCAGATAGCTGGCTGAGATCTGCAGGAATTCTTTAATATCTCCCTTGCTAATTCTTTTGTATGTATGTAATGTTTTGTATGTAATTTCACTGCCATGCGAGGGAGGATGTCCCGACATTATTCTAGTTATGTACTTTTTATTGCTGTGTAAACAGATTGCTACTGATAATAAATATTTCATTTTGTTAAGACTAATTTTAAACAATATGGGACTATTTTTCGAGACTAAATCTGAGACACGTTTCCAGTTTTCTGTTTCTCAAAGTTTTCTTGTTAAAGTAGAAAGTTATTTTTTGCATAGATGAGAGGACATTATGAAAAAAGTTTATGATTATTCATTTTGAGTGGCAGCAGTGTTGTGACTCACCCTTTTCATGGGCATCATTCCCTACATTCATAATGGATTTTTAAAATTGGAACAAGCTTCTGCCAACAAACGAAATACTAATGAAATTTATAATTTTTCCCAGAAAATGAAATGACCACTTCCTAAAAATAAACTGAGGAAGTGCTTTATAGTCTTATTTTGCCGTGAGCCAAAAGGTGTTTGAGTGAGAGCTTGAATATGTGTGCATTGGCATATTTATTATTTACAGAGCCTCTGCAGTTTTGATGCATAAGATAAAACTCCTGAAGGTGTATTATATGGTTTATAACAATGACAGCTGCATTAACTGGAATTAGTTTATCATACTTTTGAGTGTGAAACAGTTTCATATTTGTTGAAAAGTGTTCAGTGCACAAGCAAGAAAGTGAGGATGCTGAGGACAGTGGAAACTCAGGAGTTCATCTGCACACATAAGTAAACATTTTCTGACAAATTGCTTGGAAATTTTCTCCCAGATAGTGGAAAGAAATGCTTGACTGGTCTACAGCAGTTGTTAATCAATCAATCAAATGCTTATTCAAATACAGTATGGATTAGGGTTAGTATGTCCTGCCTAATCCCCCACGTGACAGCACAAACCTTTTGTTCCCTTTCTCATGCTTCTCCCACCTAAGGCTCTAAGTAGGGATTCAGATCAAGGCCTTTAGCAACAACTTGGGGAAAGCAACTGGATTTTCTACGGTAAAGGGGAGGGTAATAAATAATAATAAAGCCCATTAATCCTCTTTTCCATTAGTGGCAATGTCAGATAAACCTGCTTAGAGACTCTCAAGAAATGTTACGTGGATGATTTATTGTATGTGTAGTTTTAGACGTAAGTGTAATTTTGAAACGTGGTACCTCTAGAGATTCACCAAAAGATAGAGTAGAATAGCCGATGCATTACAGCACCATATAATGGACAATTTAATTATATCTCTTCAGCTGATTTCACAGCCTTTTCAGTTAGTTCTGGCTGCATTGGGTAGATATGAACATAATTTGCTGCAAAGGGTGACAGGACACTTTGTGGTAAGAGTTGAAATTAAAAAGCTTTCTTTGGTGATGCACTTGGAGAATAGGTTTAATTCAGTTCCTTTTCTCCTGCCTACTTGCTGTTCAACTTTGCTTATGGCTTTATAAAAATGAACTAGTAATAAATTCATTTGCCTACTCTACATCACAGGTGCAAACAGTAGTTATGGTTTTATAAACGTTTTTAGATAGTGGGGGTTCATTTTAACGGCGTATGAGGAGGAATATTTACCCTGTATTGAAGAGTGGGCAATAATGAATGAACTCTAAACTTTCCTCTCTTTTATAGATTTAATATCCCTATTGATTTAAAAATGCAAAATGCTTTTTGCCAGAAGATGACTGTTCCTCAAGCTCTCCTTAAAAGCATTGCTGTTCCTGACCACAGATGCATTTGCTTCTGAGAGAGGACTCAGCTACTTTTTTATTCTGCTTGAAATTCACTGCGCAAAACTATAACGCAATTGAGCAATGAGCAGCAGAGCACCTGCAGGCAGGGTGCAGGCACCTGATAGCAGGATGACTCAACCCTCCATTCCTCCATTCTGGCATTCAGTTGTATTTGCCTTATATTTGACTAAGAAATAAACTGCTAGATTCTAGACAAATACACTTTCATAACACTTACTTACTATATGTTTTATTTAAAACTTTAACATACATTTATATATATCATTGTGATTTGCTTAGATCTACACTGTGATTGTGCTTTGGTAATCATTTTAAAATTATGGAATGCAAGGCAATTGAGAAAGAACATGCAGAAATGATTTAAAGGCTGACTTTTTAAAGAGAGAGCTATTAAACAGGTTAGTCACGACCATGACTCACTCGAATTGAGTCATGCTTACTTTTTGGTAGCTATAGATTATCTGGTTTTCCTGTTTTTCCACGCAGCTATGAGTAATGCTGTATTAAGAACTATTACTGCTTTGGAGAATGGCTTTTCCCTACTCTGTGTGATGCCCTGTCTGAATACATTTTTGCATTGGGCAGTTTACAATTTCATTATTTGGCCCGTTCTTTCAAAACACTTGAGTGGCTGGTTGCATAAAACAAGCAATGAAATATGTGCCAAGTGTTGAGTCAAGGAGAGAGGCAAGCAAGTAAGGGACCTCACTATCAATCCATCATTTGCACCATTTCTGTGGGGGTTAGTAGGAGATATTAATAGTCATCCTGGTTTATGTTAGCCCTTTTGTCACTTAGAGTGGCTGAGACAGGAGCTTTGGGGTAGTTATACAGAATGGAGATGATCTGTGAGGAACAGAAAAAAAAAAATGTCCTGAGATGGTAACTGGGTTGATGGCTTAATAACTGTTGAAGCTGGGTTTGGATGTGTTGGTTTTTTTCCCTTCTATATTGGTAGTGAGCACGCATCAACACAGCTGTAGTGTTAGGCATAATCCCAGAGTCTTTACAACCATCATTCTAGACACAAAATTAGCATAATATGTATTGGCCAAATGTTTTCAGCTTGGTGGCTACCTAAAATTAGTCTGAAACTCTGTAGGTGCTTAAATGTGGGTTTGGGAGCCTGGATTTGGGTTAGAAAATGTAGGTTGTAGTTCTTCAAGCATCAGCAAAGAGAGGGAAGTTACTGTAGCTCTGAATATTCCTGAATATGCCTACATTTAGACTGCAATATTCATTGCTCTTTTTTAAGTACTGTCAGCATTTTTGTTAATATAAAGGCCGGACGTTGTTTACTTGTAATATTTAGAGAAAAAAAATAGATGTTACAGTCATGGTTTCAAGGATTATTTATTATTTTTCATGGGCTCTGCTTTTGAGAATTTTTCTAAAGACTCTGATTCTCTCAAAAAATGGATAGCTCATCTAGAAATAAAGCTTTCATCCATGACTGGTATCTTGCTGATCGGTGCTGCATGATTGCTAGATGAAAAATATTATTAAAATTAGAGTGAAAATGTCTGTCTTATTTTTACTTCTCTACTGAATAATGTAAAACCAAAAACAATTTTCTCTAGTTTATCAAAGAGGTCAGGGGACAGACAATTTGAGTTAGAAAATGTGATGATGTCATGAAGAGCACTCAATGTGCTTTACAACAAAGGATTTAAATGCCTCAAAAGGGAAAAGTAATTTTCACTGCCCTTTTGTAACACAACTATTGCAATAGATAGCAAAGTGGTTGTCCTGGTTTTGGCTGTTTCCTGCATAAATGTCTTTCCCATATGCTTCTGCTTCCTTTCAGCAGATCTGTACAGGAAATACTTGAGTCACAAATAGTTTTCATTGGGACCAAATTTATGTGAGAAGAGGTCATTTGTTTAGTGTCATTGGTTGTTGTAAAGCTGCATAAGGTCGTCCCAGAGAAAATTCTTGCTTTCAAATTCTTTTTGAGCCTTAAAAGCTGTTGCTAACCTGGGATGAGAACATATTAAAACAAATAACCAACTGAAAAAGAGAACATGGAATGCATTTTATAACTGAAGGACTGACTGCTGTCCTGTGTGTGTGCTACAGCAGTTTGCTGAACTAATTCTGGAGACCTCAGTGAGATATTCTAAGTCAGAATGAAAAGACAGCTCTTTTGCAAAGTCTTATTAAGTGAGATTTGTCCTGGTCCTTGGAAGAGGGTCTCCCCTTAGGAGTTGGAAAGAGTTGCAAAGCTTGACCCCATGAAAATCATGGGCTGTTGTAAGGACCTTTCCATGGTGCCATGGGTGGTAGATCACCTGTGGTCTGGCTGTGTCAGAACTCAGATCTTGGTATGTGGGGCAAGAAACTCTATTACCTAAGAAATGGAGATGTTTCAGTGGCCCTGGTACAGGGCATGTCTGCAGCCATGCTTGAGCTCGGTGCTATCTCAGGATATTTCTTGCATAGCAAGGGAACCAAGCCAGCTCACAAGATAAAAGCGCACATACTTAAGCAGTACGCAGTGCGGCAGGAGAATAAAAAGCCAAGAGTACAGATGGTGTGTGGTTATGTGGATATTTGTCCGGCTTTGTAAAGAAATTAAGTCCTATGTTCCCTGTGTTTCAGTGCCTGCCACAGGGTTTATCTCTTCCCCAAACAACCAAAAGAAAATGCTTTTAAGTAACGAGAAGGTAAATTCGAACATATGTGTAAGACATCTTTGTGCCATTTACCTGTATTTTCTGTAGGGTTCTGGTTTTATGCCACAAAGCTGAATATTATGTAACAGGATTGTATTATTTAATTTCTGTAGAGTCCTGTGTCCTGTCCTGGCTGTTTCACTGTGTTGAAAGACGTAATCTGCTGAGAATGTATGTTCGGGTGAAATAGAATTTCCTCTGTCTTTCCCTCAATCTAAAAGAAAAAAAGAAAAATATTTTGCTTACTGGGAAAAACAAAACAAAACAAAATGTGTTGAGAGTTAAACATTTTCTCAAACTTCGGAAGAACAAACTTTTATCTGTGCTGAGGAGTGATACGTTGTCCTTCTGGTAAGTTAAAATAGTAGGTGGTAGGACACTAACACAGATCATGAGCCTGGATAGAAATAGAAGCCAAATAGAGGAGGACTACTTGCTATGAGAAGAAATTAAAACAGCAAGGTAGAAGCTGAGCAGGAGTTGACCACTGACTGTGGCTGCTAATATTGAGTGGCTTATTCATGGCATTTCAGTGAAATACAAGTGCAGGGGAATATGCCATAACTGATGAGACTTTTCTGATGTCAATGGATCATGATATTGGAAAAGTTAATGGTCTGAATCAGTGGTTTTCAAATGTCACTGACTATATATTATAGTGAATAGAAATTCAGAAAAACAACTTGGGAAAAAAAAATTGTGGGATTCATTACCATGCATTTTTCGTGGTGGAAATAAGAATGAGCAACTGGAGCTTCACAAACTCCCACAAAAATAGATGAGCTAATGCCCAGAGGTAAAGGGACCTCCCCCAGCTGCACATCACAACTGCGTTTTACATTGTGATTGTTTGCTTATGTTGTTTGTTGTATTTATTCTGGATTTCGTTCGTGCCTTCCTATTATGTCCTCCAATATCAGTTTAACTCCTTTTGCCCACCACATTCTTTTCTTTTCTGTCTTTTCTGTTCTCCCTGTCTGAAATTGTTTGCCATGTGGGCAGCTTTTCCTTTCTATTAGGGGTAAGATGGCTGGGAAGAAATATTGTGCTGAATTGACAGCCAGAAATAAGTTAACTAAATGCAGTTCTTGGCAGGCTTTTACCATGGCTCAGAAGGGGTTCCAGAGAGGCCTGTGAGAAGTTGAATCTGTCTTGGTTTTATATTTGTGACGCATGCAAGTTCAGAAAAGGACATGTAAATAAACACATTACATCAATTTTGACTTAATCCGCTTCTTTTCTGACCCTACCAGCCCCTGACATTAATAAACACTCGGCAAGTAACAAGAGTTACAAGATTATTAAGTGTAAAGATACTGACTGCAGTGAATGGGGTTAAAAAGCTCTCTGTGGGATCCCGTGTCTTGTACAGTTGTATCTTGTGTGTGCAAATGGAGATTCCTTGCTTTTTCAGATATAAGAAGCAAGGTTCTCATCAGTTTTTCAGAAATTTCAAATGTGCAGAGTAGTGCGGTGTAAAGCTAAATTAATTCCTAAACATCCATGTGTTACTGCCCATATTTTCTTTTGTTTCCAAATGAGAAGTAGTTCTGGTTATTTATTATGCTGTAAGAGTCTTAAGTTACAGTTTATACTTTTGTAACTGCATTTATTACTATTCTCTTTCTGAATTTTAGTAATTGCTCTTGGTGTCACACAAACCGTAGTGGTTATTCAGAATTCTCTGAATATGATCTAAATTCATAACAGAAAGTATTTTGTGTTGAAGTTAAGTGGCATATAATGGTGTAGTTTTACATTTCATATCTCTGATTAGTTTATACATTAATACTTCATAATGTGTCTGTACCAGTTAGATTTTCCTGCAGTGCAACAAAAAGAGAAAGTAGGAATCAAGCTATGAAAAATAAATATTCAAGGACTTGAAAGGTCTGTCTGGCCTTATACCCAAAAAGTATTCAGGCACATCGGATCAAAGGGATCAGCCCTGCTGGACTATAAATATTGTGGGCAACGTCCTCAGGCGGTGTAAACTAGCACAGCTTTGCATGGACCCCCAGTACAGCTGCCCAGCCCTCTGAGGGCAGCCTGTTGGTGTTTTCTGCTTGTAGTCAGAGAGTAGAAATACACACACACATGTTTTGTAAACTACGAAGAGGCCTAGAGGGGATTCAGTGTGAATCTGCTGTTAATGTTATCTGAACTGTCCCTCAGACATCAATGGGACTAATCAGTGGTTGTCATGTGATGCACAGTGCATGCTTGGGGAGAAGGCCAGGTACCCTTTGAAAACACGTAATTGCTGATAATGGAGCTCTTTGATAATGCTAATTAAAGAAGCGTTGCCTGTATGTCACTGAGAATAAGCTCTGACATTAGGCAGCAGTTGCTGTAAGTTGGTTTTGTTATGTGACTTCTACATTGGTATAGATTTTGTTTTATATCATTCTGGCTTCTGTGCTGCTGGGAAGATAAAGCTACAGGTGAACCAAGGTAGTATGTACTACTCTGCTAGTTACTGCTTTGCTAGTTTGCAAAGTACCTCATAAGTAAGTATACTACTACAGACAGATGTGGAAAAAGGCAAATACTGAAGTCTTTCAGGTTTATGGCTCTGTGAATAGATGTTTGGAAGAAATGTAAACATGTTTATACACGCATGCATGCGTGTGTGTGTGCACGCAGGTTACACAATGGGATTCCCAGGTGGTGAGGAAGAGCTCTGCAAAGGGAAATATGAGAAAAAAGCATGTGCTTTCTTGTTTATTTTTTGCTTTCAGAAAACAAGTAGATTACCCAGCATAATCAGCATTGCTCTAGATGGCAACATTCATCTCCCCAAGAAACAGCCAAGAATCATGAGGGTACCTTCATACATACCTTGCATATGTCTTTCTCGTGTCTGGGCTTAACAAGAACCAAATTGTGTGGCTCCACACATCTACAGACCCAACAGAAAAAGGCATTAATGTTTTTTGAATGTATGAGCAGCTCTTTGCTTGGTTTTTTCCCTTTACTTTCAAATACCCAACTTTTTGAGAATGTGGTTTAGCTCAAGTTCACCTTTCCATTTAACTTTGTATTGGAAAATGCTGGGAAAGCTATACATTTAAGGCTTAATTTGGCATTCTTGCTCATAAATTACAGTCTGGCCTCTACCTATATGATCACATTCAAATTGTTCAGCAAGATCTGCACTCTTAGAAAGAAAAGAAAATTCTTGAATGTTTGAGAGTGAAATCTATTCCTGGCTGAGCTGTCTAGTTCTCTGCGGTTGTCTTCAGATGAAGAAACACAAAGTATGGAACTTCCTAATTCTGCCTTTCCTTACTTTTGATATTCACAAGATGCTAATTCCTCTTAATAACTTTACTATATGTAATACTAATTAATACTGTTAATGTTTTCTTTTGTTTTTAGTAGGCCTCTAAAATAATCAGGCTGGGAGTGTAAAGGAGGAATGTGACCCTCGAGCATTCC
>NW_009205989.1:53477-98671 GCF_000690835.1 Fulmarus glacialis | reverse complement strand
CTCGGGAAAAAAAAAGGGAACACTGTTTTAAAAAGCCACCAAAACAAAACAAAACAAAACAAACCCCATTGCTGCCATTATCTAAACTCATTCTCCGCACATGCTCTACTCCAGGGAAGAAATACTATTTTTTACAGTGTCTTTGCCTTTATTTGCCTCTCTTCTGTTCCTACTATCACAAGCAAAAGGAACATGGTGAGCTTGCAGACACATCAGGGAGATAAATTAATTCAGAGACATCATTCTTGCAACTCTGATGTTTTCTTAAGTAAGTGGTGGTGAAGATCAAGGCTTCTTAAATAAGAATGTTTATTTTTAGATGTAATGATCTGTTGAAGCATTCTGGGCACTTCAGTAGAATTAGGGGTGTTATGTGTGTGTGTATTTTTCCCCATCTTGCAGTACTCAGAGGAAAAACTGGTTTTGAATCAGTGCTGTGTTGAGTCTAGCCTGACTTTGGTGTTAACTTGCTGGAAAGAGTTTTGTCATTTGTGGCAGTGGATGACTGCAGTCAAGCAAGTTTTAGTGCCTATAATTGCTCAGTCACTAGCACCAGTTTGACTGGTACAGTTGGGTTTATCATGCAGCCTAGTGCATGCTGGATAATGATTCTTGGGCATCTCTACAGAGATTTTCAGCAGAGCTGATGGGACTTCATAAAGCAGCTTGTTCTTTAATAACAAAATTAGAGGCACAGTTCTGTATTTCCAGCTTAGCACACTTACTCAAGTCAGCAGACCTATATGAAGTAGGCTTATGCTAATTAACCAGGGCACCAGTAGCAGTGTAGCCTTCCAGCAGAGAGCTTAGTGTGATTACCCGTGTTCCTGGAAGGTTTCCCCATCGGCAGGGTTAGTGCTTGCTCAGGTGTGTGCACTTGAGCTGCAGAAATGTAGCCCAAGTGATGAGACTGAAGTGGTTCACAATTTCCAGTCTGCGCAAAATTGTGCATTTCCATGATATTTTTCCCTTTAAAAGAGCAGGGATCTGACTGATGTATGTCTGTGCCTTTTGAGCTACAGGGTAGATGTACCTCCCCCGGTGCAAACTTGGGTGTGCTATGGGAGTGTGTATGGGATTCACGGGCCCACTGCTTAGAAGGCTTGAGTAAGGAAGTATGTGCAGTTTGATTGCTCACTGAAATATCTTCAGAAAATATAACCCCGAAGGTCTGTGCAGTTGCACAAAGCTTTATCCAACCCAACATATATACGCCTTATGGAATTGCCCTGGATTGGATTATGACAACTGTGTCTGTACCTACGCTCAGCTTGAGTCTCTTCCTGCATGAGCTTGTCTGTGCATTTTAAGACATAAAGCAAGATCAGCTGAATGCCTTTTCCCCCAGGTCCATTCACTCAGATGATGTGCTAATTAGGTCACTGAGAAAATCAAAGATACAGAAACTGGATTGAGTGCTCACCAACCAGCTCCTACATGTAATTTCTGTATTTTAATTTAATTTGTCTTAAGATGTTTTCTGATGTCTCTGAGAATGTTACCCATGAAAAGGCAGACTGCACATCAAGAAAGAAAGTCAGTGAACACATGAATATTTTGAACCACGGAATGTAGCATTGAGTATTTATCACTACAGGAAAGAGGCATGTGACTTCTTTCTCACATGGCAGTTCCTTGACTTACGCCTTACTGATTGGAAAATAGCAAAAGTATCCTGCAGGATCACTTTCGAAGAAAGGGCACGGCACTGGAATGATCCACAGTGCTAACATTTTGTTGCAGGATGATCCCTGCTCTTACCCCATAAGAAAGTCCTGTATATTGGAAGAGAACAGACTTGCTGAAGGCAGAGATGAGTTACTGCAGAGTCGCTCAGTTTGTTTTCTGCTTAATAAAAGTGTTCTATCATAAGTGTGACCTCAGAAGTAGTTGTATGACCTGACAAGCATATTTAATCTGCTCCTTGGCAGAGTTGAATGTATTTTGTCCATGAAAGCATACGCTGTGTATGCATACAGGTAGGATTGAGTGTGTCTCTGTGTTCGTACAATTTGAGAGGGAGATGAAGGACTGTTGGAGCACTTCAGGGTATTGCTACTTGGCAGGAACACACGTACTCCAGGGCAAACAAATTTGCTCAATATTTTTATGAGTCTCTGAGCTCAGCTGGTTCTGGCAGGGATGACTTGACTTCATCCAGAGAGGCAGTAGGGGGGAGATCATTCCAACTTTCCCTTTATTTGGATGGTGGAACATGAGTAACTTCTTCCCAGAGCTGGAGGGAGTCGCCTTGGGCTCCTCGTCAGGCACAGCATACTGCGTCTCTTGCGTCCCTCCATAGCGTCTAGTGCAGCTCCCTTGTACGGCCTAACCATAGTGCAATATGTAATTGCCTCTGATGCAGCAACTTCAGCACAAGCACTTTGGACTCTGTGGAATAACAAATAATAATAAAGAAAATAGGCTTGCAATAAATGCTAATCACACCCTATAGGATTGCACTGAATTTGTCATTAGATAGTAGATATTAAATGCAGAAATACTAACTTTCCCAGAACCTTAGAGAGTTTAGAGTTCTTTGTAAATATGTAATTTTCCCTCTAAACATACAGTTTATTTCCCAGTACAAATTCTTCATTATTCTGTAGTTAAGGCTGAAAGGCCTCATCACCTACCAGAGTCAGAAATGCCCTTGAGAGGACACAGTCATTTACTGAGATGAGCAAATTCTGGAAATCGAGGCAAAGGTTCTGTTCTGCAGGTGAAACCAAACTGCCACAAAGTCTGCAGGGGATTGTGTGTGTGTGTGTGTGCACATGTGTGTGCGTGTTTGTGACCATTTAGACAAAGGTAGCTTGGCAAGCTTCACTATTCCTCCTTTTTTTCTAGCCTTTTGATCTTGATTGTTGTGCTTTCTTCTGTTTGTCCCGCAGCCAGAACTACTTCTGCCCACTTTTGCCTCACTACCTCTCTCTTCTTTTGCAGTCTTCTGCAACTAGACCATACTGTCTTTGTAAAGCGTTCACTGCCTGATAGACATTTATGGTGCCAACTAATGCTGTTCTGAGCTTATGAACGTATCATTTATACTGAGCATGTGTCTCTATTACGTGCAAAACTGAGCTGGAGGCTAAGTGATTCCTGCTTCAATCTTCCTCCAGTAATTCTCTTGATGACACAAACCAAATAAAGAATGGAATTTCTATGCCAATCTATTTGTCAGCCATAAATAGGCAATATATTAGTCAAATTTTCAGAAGTGAACAGCAACATATTTCTGAATCCTGGTCTCCAAAATATATGTAGATGTTTTCTTTGGAGTTCTTTGACGTCTTTGTTGTCAGCTGAGAGCTGGCATGTGATATTTATGTTGGCTTGATGAACATTTGGCAAAAGAGGGTAAGAACAAATCTGGGTATAAAATGGGAAGCTTTTTAACAGAGAAAGTGTCTTTCCATAGGTATGGTATTGCAAAAATATGAATCACGTAAGCTGTTCAGTGTAAATAAGGAAAAACTGATTTAAAAGCCTTTATTTTCAGAATTTCAGAAAGAGGTATTTTAATGACTTCAAAACATAAAGTCCTTAAAAGTATATCTGCTACTCAGTGGTGAAATCCAAAGCTTACTTCACATACAGGTGAAGCATTATTTTCATCAGGACTTCAGGATGATGAGAGACCTGACATGTCATCTGAATGTGGTGATGAATTTCAGTATTTTAAAGAGTGATGTTTTGTAGCATTTCAGGCGTAATTGACTTTAATGTCATTATTGAAAATGAAGAGGTAACAGCAGTATTATGTTTTCCCTGCGCCTGGGACTTAGAGGGAATGACTTAGAGATGCAGGCTCAACATCTTTGGCTCTCCCTTGTAAGGTGGGGTAAGGCCAGGGGCTCTTTGCCCACTCCAGTCTCACCCAGAGCACGCGGATAGGAAGCAGGTGAAAGGAAGTGGGGTCAGCCAATAGGTCCAAGCCAATATCATTGGTGAAATAGGCTTTTGCCCCTAAAGAGAAATTACTTCCTTCTGTGAGGAAAAGAAGTTATTGTGAGTCTACTGTAATTCTTCCCTCGGGTTCCCCCAGGAGCAGGATGGCTTCATCTATGTAATTGGGAAATTAGCTCTGAAACAGGATCCTGGGTTTAGCTGGCCTTTACTTTCATGTATTTATTAATACTATTCTGTTTTACATGAAATTTATTTTTTGTTGCATGATTTCACAACCTTGCAAGCAGAAACTATCCAATAACACTGGCCAAGCACCATCTTTAAAACAAATGGAAGTTTGAATGACCTGAAATAAATGTAAAGTGCTTGTCTAGAAGAGATTTGGCAACAGCTGTATAGCACTGAAGTTCAGACAAACAATGGACAAGTGACATTTTAAACTTATTCTCACTGTAAAGCATCCCTGTTTTACAAACTGATCTTCAATCATACTCCCTTACTAGTAATAGCAACAAAGCCCTGCAGTATGTTTGCATAGGGGATGAATTAGCAGAGAACTTGACCTTAACTTTTGCATGTAAAAATGGAGAAGTTATGTTTACAAGAGCATTCCGTGTTCGCTTCCCTTCTTGTGTGGGTATAAGTAGGGGAGTGGGGCTAAATACCTAGTCTCTGTTTGAGCTCTACTCTAACCAAGCTGTGATGCTTATCAGTGTGATTTTGTGATAAAAATTTGTGATTCCTCCACTACACACTTGAAATGCTAGCTATAAACCTAGCCTAACCATTAAAAATCAAGAGCCAAGCACTTAAGCATTCAGAAATATATTTATTAAAAATAATACCAGATTTTTTTAATGGCCCTCTACTTTTTGAGCATGTAAATTGAGTTTTTGATTGCCACAACAGCCAGAAGCGTAACTTTTGTTCCGGTGCTTTCCTGCAAATAGAAAAACAATAAAGAAATTTATATTTGCATGGTCAGACCAAAGAAACTGGAAATAGGAGGAGAAAAAATTTGAAATTTTAGGTCTAACGCAAGATCTAAATGCTAACCATTAAATTTAGCTTTTCTGTTCACCCTTCTTTCACAAATCTGCTACTTTGTAGGGCAGAAATCCCTATAGAGTGGCTGTGATATTCTGACCCCCAGGTAATTTGTGCCAGTATATAAATTGACATATATATACAAATATGGGAAAGAAAAGAGCAAAATGGTGCGTGCAAGCAGGTAGGAAGGCTGGGAAGAGGTGAAGATAAGCTACATTGTTCGCGCTGTTGGTGAGAGAAGGGAAATTGTCACGGCTGTGCCTCCTGGCTGCTGCTGCTGCTGCCTGGGAAATGTGTGTCAACACCACGCAGCGGCAGGAGCTGCTGCGGGGAGGAGGACGCCGCATCTCTCTGTGTCCCTGCTCCGCCTGGGGCTGTTATCTGCGAGGTGCCATTGCAACAAACAGGAGTGCTCATAAGATACTGTTGTCTGCATTGCCTTTTCCTCCCCCACCCAAACAAAAAAAAAAAATCCCAGCTCTGGTATGTAGCAGTGAGTTGTTTGGGGTTTTTTTTCCTGCTGCTGTAAGATTTCAGGATGATCCAACAGTGTATTTACTGGATTTGAGAGGTGTTGTTCAAGGGGGAATTCCACCGCTGCCTCCAAACCAGCAGTTTATGGTATCCTGAGCTGACCTCTACTGAATGTATTACATCAGGTCTGAAACATTTTGTTGCAGGAGCACAGCAGCCTATTCCTTTCATAGGAATGGTTTCATCTATTCCTTGCTGTTAGCTTAATAACCTTTTGCTACTTGAACTGTCCTTTCTGCCAGATTATTTTTTCAAAGCTTCCCCTGGGGTTTGCCATGAGCTGAGTGTATAAGAGACCACTAAACAAGAAGAAAAAACCTCCAGAGATCTTAGCTGTGCAACCCTATTTAAGTAAAAAAAACAACTGTGTTTGATGAGCCTATTACATAGAGCAAACATTTAAAGGACAGAATGCCAAATACTTGTTTGTAAACCTAAGCCTTTATTAGCAGCACTGTTACAGTTATAAAAGAATATGATCCCTTTCTGAGACTCACAGAGTACCTGCATCCCTGTATTAATTCAAAGCGCTGCTGGATGGGCTTTGTGAGTGTTGTAGGACTAATCCCTATGGTTCCTTGATTATGAGCATGTGCAGAGCAGCCGAAGGTACAGTCGTGCATGTAGAGCTAACACACAGAGACTTGCTTTGCAATGCCATGTTTGTGCATGTGTTCCTACAACTGAGAAGGATACAGGGAGCCTGCCTGCCTTGCTGACTTATCTGATGTTTTCTTGT
Source organism: Fulmarus glacialis (assembly GCF_000690835.1). Classification (NCBI taxonomy): domain Eukaryota; kingdom Metazoa; phylum Chordata; class Aves; order Procellariiformes; family Procellariidae; genus Fulmarus; species Fulmarus glacialis. Next base: position 92,436 of record NW_009205989.1, on the reverse strand, counting down.
TTCTGTTTCAGCATTCAGGATAATTCCTTCAACACGACAGCTTTAGCAGAGTAAGTGAACACTTTAAAGATGTCCTTATTTTTAAATAAGAATGGTGAGTTTAGTTACTGTAGAGAATAATTGTAAGTAGTATGTGAGAAGTCCCAAGCTATCTGTCACATATTTTGATTTAGTTTTTTGTAATCTAAGTATATTATTGACTGTATGGAAAGGGTTGCATGAAACAGCTGCCTTTACATGTTATGTGACCATTTAGCAGTGAAATACCTTTCTGGGAGAATATATGTTTGATGCACGTCACACATGTTTGAATGCATGATTTTCAGTGCAGGATAAATCTCCTGTGAAAATATGGCTTATTTCTGGTCCTGATGATCTTGACAAACACAAGTATGTCGGTTTTCTAAGAACACATGGTCTGTATTTCCTGCAAACATTATTAGAAAAAAAAAATTCTTTGCAAATATTTTGAAAAAAAGAACTATACATTATTTAGATAGGCCATGTACCAAATACATAATTTCTTTGTAATCAACTCCATAAAAACTCAGTAGAAGGCCTTTCATTTATATCATGATCGTAAGGATATATATGTTGGGTTTTTTTATGGTTGTTTTACAGAGACAACAGAACAGGACAAGGGAGAACATTAGAAAGCTAGAAAGGCAAAGGCTTTAGGAACTATTACCAATGAAATTGTCTTTATTTTATATCAGTCTAAAACACTTCAATTTTGGTGTTCTCTACATTATTATTTTGTATTTGTATTATTTTTTGATTGTTTCAAAAGCTTTTAGGGGAGAGTCTTCAGCAGTAATGTGTCAAGCAGTTTCTCAGGAAGGAAATGTTTTATAGATTTGTGTATTAGGTGAGTTTTTCATTGCTAAAATGCTCATAATTTAAAAAACCCTAGCTGGACAGTGAACTGTTTGCCTAAGTATTGTGGGGACGTGATACATTCTGAAAGCAGGCCAAGTTGTAATCGTCTGAGCCATCCCTAATTATTGTCAGGAAAAGTAACATTTCATAGTGATCCAAATAATTTCCCTCTCATACATTGCTTCGCTTTATTTGCTTACATTGCCTTGCTTTATTTAATATTTTATCTCAGTTACTCTTTTTCTGTGATTGTGGCAGATATGGAAAGATTTAACAGAAGCTAATAAATCATTAAGTCATTTTTTATTATTTTCCTGTGTCCCTATTAGTTAAGTGGTGAATTATGGCCTGTAAAATTCTGGGATGCTCCCCTTTCACAGAAGAATAACCAGATTACAGATAGTACATTTTTCATATTTTTTTTCTCCTTCCCTTTTCTCTGTCCCTAAGTACATCCATTGTTTCCCATAGAGATTCCCCTGGAGCGGCCCCTGTGTGTGCCTCACCCTTGAGGTTTCTGGGGCTTTCTGGGAAGGTGGTGGCCTTTCTCTGTGGTGCTTCATGTGACCATTAAGACAAGGGCCAGGATGGCATAAAAGCTGACTGCGCAGTGCCAGCACTGCCCCTGGGGAAAGGGAGAGGGGTGCAGATGGCGCTGTCTGTGCCGAGCTGAGAGGCAGCAGCATGGCAAAGCTGGGGCTGGGCCAGGCATTGCCTGAAGGGTGACTCTCCCAGTTAAACTGTAGTTGCTTCTGTTTCAGGGGCTTTAATTTTTAATCTTATCTTCCCAAACATAGAAGTAGAAACATGCTTTTAGAAAACAAAGCAAGTGAACAATGACATCTGAAAAGCATTGTCCAAATGAACAAACGTGGTTTCCAGCGTTGATTTCCCTAAATCCTGTTAGATCCTCCCGCCAAAGCCTGTTTTTGAGAACTGCTGAGGATACACAATTCTTACTGATTTCAGCACTGGTTGGTTGTGCTGGCCATATCTGAAAATAGGTTACTTTTATTTAGCAGAATAAAGAGAGAGCTTGCCATGCAACTTTAGACATCCCCATTTGACAATTTCCGTCTTTACTTGTGGCAAAGGCAAAATCAGGGCTTCCTGAATGGTTTAAAATCAGTGATACAACACTTTCAGGAACATTTCCCCGGACAAGGCAAGTGCCTGGAGCTGCTAAGCTTCCAGCAAGCCATGCGTGCAGCCTGGTTTAGAAGTCATTCCTGTGAACATCTTAAAGGTCAAGTCAGCAAAAGGGAGCAGTTTTCAAGTTGTACTGAAATGGCTCCTATGGAAAGGTGAAAATGGAAGAAAGTTAAAAAAAGCTGATCCCGTTAAACTAGAGATCCTTGGAAGAAACATACAGAGGCAGTACTATAAAGAGTCAGAGCAGCAGTCTATCTAGACTGGGATCCCATCTCTGCTCTGACTCTGGCCAGTGCTATAAGATCAGTAATGGATGTACTTATTTTTAAGAAACATATCCGTCAGTCAGTAGTTAGATTGGGCACTGAAGGAAAAGGATTCACATCACTGGTTTTGTCAAAAGACATGCTTCCTGCCCAATGTAAGCTTCAACCCACATGGATTTACGACTTGAAGCTGTTCTGGCGTATGCTCTGATGTTTTAGGAATGAGTGAGATGCTGCTTCAGTTTTTGGGTTGGTGGGAACTCTATTACGTGGCCACAAGCTTTCACAAAACTTGTCAAACTCTTGACTATCCCTTTATCTGTTAAATATAGCTAAAGTTGGACAACAAGATTTAAAAGTTACTGGTGAGAGGAGAAGAGTGTGTGCACATCTGTGTTAATATGTGCAGACAAGTGGCATGAACGCATAAGCTGCATTTCTTAAAGAAACCAAGGTAAAATCACTCTGTGCTTTAATGCAAATGTCCATCATTATATCATGGATTCATCCTTTTAAAGGTCCTGCTATGGTCTTAGCCTCAAGCACTGTCTTGTGTCAGTGAGCTTTCTTGGTTAATATTTATTCTTACAAAGAGAAAAATTTCTATTAGCAATTTCAGTGTATGTTGCTTCTGAACTTCCTCAGAATCTTTTTATTGCATGATGGACACAGTCTTCTCCGATTCATTATTCCTTTATCTTTCCTATCTACTGCTATCCGGCTATTCAAATTTGTTTTGTCGTGCTTACTTATGTTGTTTATAAGTTCTGTCTCCGGCTATTCAAATTTGTTTTGTCGTGCTCACTTAAGTGTTTATAAGTTCTGTTGTGTTTTATGACTTTTATCAGTTGCTGGGTGCTGAGTTAGGATGTCTACTTCTCAAGATCACCTTATTACAGCCAGCTCAGTGAAAGCAACCCCCAGGGCACTTCCCCAAGTCAAGGAGTATGCACACGAGTATGCACACATAGACGTGGCTGATGGAGCTGTGCTCAGTCATCCATCGTCCCTCCAGAGAGTGGTCCCAGTTGCCAAAATGGTCTTTCAGGGCTGAAGGCTGCCAAGTGTGGCGACTGGTGAGAGGAGGGGGTGAGTGAAGCCGGTAGCAGAGCTGCTTCCTCTCACCTCTTCTTCCTGTGGCACATGCAGGAGGGACCGCTTGTCCCTTTAGAGGGTCCCTGAGCTTTGTTGACTGTGGCTTGGCCCATGGTGCACAGCACACCTGGTGGCACCTTACCCTACTCTCATGTCTGTGCTGGGAGCTCTGTCCATCCAGCTCTGACCTTGACACTGTCTCTTCACAGTGTATTTCCTTGCTATGTTTTCCTCCCTCTGAAATTTTCCATTGTGTTTTCCATCCAGGTTCCTGGTTCCTTTCGTACTGGGCTTCCTTCTTCATACCCCCAGTATGTTCTATCCTCACACCTTGCTGGTGTCAGAGACCCATAAGGTAATTAGTGATAGACCAGAGGGGAAGGTGTGACTGGCATCCGGAGGCAAAGGCAACTAGATTTCTATAGTGAATTTATCCAGTTTGTACATCAAACCCTGTCTTCCATCTGTCATCCCACTTTGCCTTGTGGGGAGAACTGCACCCATTGCAGGAACGCTGTGTGATTAGGGGGGATCTGCAACTGTAGTTACGTGTTCCAGTTGCAAGCAGCAAATGCTTTCATCCATATGCTGATGTATTCAGGAAGTGTAAACACTTGAGTGTCCCTTTAAATATTTTCTGCTGCAGTCTGGCTTTTGATAAAGATACTAGCAGAAGACTGGTGGGAAAGAGGAATATATTAAAAATCTTGCCATCAAATTGCAACTCAGAGCTATGAATTTATCACTTAATGTACTCTGTCCTAAGTGGGGCAGCTCTTCTGAAAATTTAACAAGTCAGCAGAAGTACAGGCTGCTTCCCCCATAATGAAGAGATTCCTCTGCCAGCTAGCTTCAAGTGATCCAGGCCTGCTTAGTGTCTGTGCCCTGTGAGTATGAACAGAGGGTGAGGAGAGGGCCCCGACTTTTCCCCCAAAATAATACCTAGAAAGGGTGTATGCATATTTGTTAGGAGTATATGCATATATATGTATGTTTATTTGAAGAAAGACTGCTCATAGGTTTTGCAGTAATATCATTCCACAAAGTTCAGCCATGCTGCACGATATAGTGTTCAACATTGAGTGGTTAGCGTATTTATCCAGACTTTTCTTTTGATTAGGCAGCCTTATTAAAATTCTGGGTTTTGTAACTTAAGGGGATGTAATTGATTATGATTCTTCAGGCATCTTAAAAAATTCTGCTAGTTCACTTTTTAAGACTAACGATCACTTTTATTTGGGGATTCTTTTTCCTGCTGCACAAAGAATGACTGCTCTACTATAGTTAATATTTTTGTAAGTCTAGGAGAAAACCGCCCCTAGGTAATTGTTTCTAATTCTTTTTTTTTCATGTGAAGTGTACTATAAGCAATTAAAATACAGAATTTCTTGTAATTTTCCTGTAATTTTTATGGTAACATCTGAATTCTTTGTCATTGTTATTTCCATCTGGCTGAAAATGATATACCAAATTGTGTTCACTTAACATCTCAAATCCTCTTCCTCTGAGATTTAGACTATCATGGAGCAGCTATGGCATTAAATGATCCCAGCTAAGGTGTGAGAAAGAGAAATGTGTTTATACTTTGAGCTGCACTGTCATGTTATTAAAAGCTAAATTTCTGCAGCTGGCAGATAATCAGCAATAATTTTCTGTCCGTTTTCAAGGTGTGACGGGGATTCAGACTCTGCACATGAAGATCAAGCAGCTAGTTCCAGCCCCAGGTATTCTACTGCAAATTTTGTCTGAAATCCATTGGCAACAAACAAAGCTGTCAGAGTGCTTCTGTTAAACCATTAGAACGAAACCTTTATTCTCAAGGGAATGCAGAATTTCTGGGTATTACCTGCTAAGGCTATTAGCATTTCTGGGAAATGCATGTTTGTCTTGTATACTTACATGTAAACAATATTAAGATTAATTACTGTTGTTATTATATGAGTAAATATATTATTGTCTGTGTTCTTAACGTCACATCATACTACTTTCATTCAGATGCAGCTCTGATGCTAATACATTGAATTTTACTGTACAGCAGCTGGTACAAAGTAGTAGTAAGCAAATAGTAAGTTTTGCAACTGTGCAACGATATGCTTATTGATGAGTGTCTCTGTGGAAAAAAAATCCTTCAAATTGTAATTTGACTGAAGTATTCTTGAGGGATGTTTCTCTCATGGCTATGTTAGTATATGTTGATTGCTAGACAACGCAACTTAACCTTTCAGAAAGATTTTTAAATCAGATGATATCTTAAAATTAGCAACACTTCTGCACGTTCTTGAAATGCCTGTAGGATATAAAGCACCCTACCCTGTAACTATAACAACTGCCTTGGACCACACTTGCAGAAGGTATGGGCAGCAATGGTGTTTAACTCCATAGGCATCCTGCGAGCACCCATCTGGATGCTGATGGGCCACAGATGGAAAGTGAGTTTGGCAGCTCGGAATCCTTAGGAGAAAACATTGAATTAGCAAGTTATGCTTTCTAAAAAAATCTCTGGGGGGTTTAATTCAATAGTCCTTGACTCCCTCGGTTGTGGAAGTTTCACACTAGGAGAGAGGTCATCTCTCAGCTAACCATTAGGATTTTACTAGCTAAAATTAACATCTGAAATTCCACCTGCAAACTAAGCAACAGCCAGGGATTTCAGAGCAGTAATGCTGATCTGCTCATCCTGCCAACTAAGCAGGCAGCCTCGCATTCTGCATTGCGGTAGCTTTCTTAATGGTGCCAGGGAGACACTCCCAGTGGAAGGCATTAGACCAGTCTAAGTTTGGATTGATTGGGTGTGGATAAGACTACCAAGGTGTTCTTAGGAGGTTGCACTCTGTGGGCTAGATGGAGATTGAAAATATCTGTCCCAGATTCAGTGGTTAACTGAGCATCCGTGAGCAACAGTGTCTGTTTAAACCACCAGATATGCTGTTATACAGGAGGACCTCTCCAAACTGAGAGTATATGATACTTGTCCCTTCTACCCAAACACATCTCTCAAACCCTGGCTGTTCAAACCCTACTTTGTAAGTCTACCTCCCCCACTTTGTCCAAAAGCCCTCAAAAACAGAGAGTGTCAGAAGGGAAGTGTGACTCTGGGGAGGAATTATTGTACGTCACGACATTTTTGTGGGATTGTAACCTAGTGTGAATCATTGGACAGGGCAAGGTCTTCTGCATGAAAAAGGCAGTTTCAGATTTTATTTGGGGAATATGAACTATATGGATGAAGTGAAAAAGTGCCTCTAAAACTAGTCTTATTTAAATGGCTCCACAGTTGAATGTGTAATAATACTAACAGTAGTTTAGCTTGTGATTTGACAATAAACAGTAGCCTCTCAGATTTATTTTACTAACATATGCAGTGTTTGGTGTGTAGGCTACTCAACTTGGTAAAATTAAAATGCCATGAATAGCTAAGAACTTGTTGCTGTTCTTCCTTCATAATGTTTTGACAGGTGTCTGAAGTCCTGCCTGATGCATTTCAATTTTATTTTCTTACAGAGATGATGATAACAAAGAAAATTATCCGGACAACGCTGCTGTCTTAGAGGAAAGGCAGCTGCCTTTGCAAGATACTCAGCAGCACAGGCAGCAGGCTGTCATTGACCACGTTCTAAAGCCTGAAATGGGCAACTTAAAGCTAAGAAAACCTAAGCCCATTGCAAAGCTAGAAAATGGAAAAAGCCATGAGGAAAGTCAGGTAAAGAACTAAACTTACCAAGGGTAGGTTTATGACACAGTGTCTGAGCAAACATACCTTTTGAAACGTAAAGTGGGACTCTCTGGTAATCCATGATGTGATTGAGACCCCACAATAATCTACCCTGATTTTCAGGGACCTGGAGTCCTGGAACCTTTCTGTAATGACAGACAATTTATTTTAGCCAGGGAATTGCAGAGAGGGGTGTGTTGCAACTGCTATCAGAAGTGAGTGGAGAGCATAGCTGAAGATATGCAAATATCTCTTTTTAGATTTCCTGTGACTGCTTGCATCAAATATAAAAATTTTGGTAGCTGCAGCACTTGATTAGACTTTTTCTGTTTTGTTTATTTGACTGAGGATCTCTTGTGCTGGTATTTTGGCTGCCAATGGAGAGATTTTATACTTTCCCTTTATCTTACTCTCTGTTTTTTCTCATCTTTAAATAATAAATCTATTCCAACGCAGATTCTGGTTGGTACCAGTGCTCTTGCCCACAGGCTTCCCCGGGTTGCGCTGAGGGAAGCAGAACTCTAACTTTTCTAAAGGCTGTGAAAGAAGACAAGAAAAGAAGAAGCTTCTGCTACTGTCTGTGGAGGTACATTGTTGTGGAGACTCCAGAGTTAATGCCTCCCAGCAGCTGCTATAAGTGCCTCTGTTCTCCCCCGGTGCTTCCCAAGTCATGTCTCATGTGCAGTGTAAGGGATAGAGCTCTGGTCCAGGTTTAACCCCTCAGCTAGAAATATTCTCATAACCAAGACAGTTGATGTTAACATTGGTAGATTGTTGGCCTGTAGTAGACACAGGGACTGAGAGATGTCTGTACTTACATCTCTTCTTTGATGTGTAATGTATTTGGCTATTTTCTGTCTCTCCTCTCTTCTTGTTTGTGGATAGAAATTTGCAGAGTGCTTTTTGTAGTGCTTTGAACCCATCATAGACCAGGAATGATTTTGGTTCATTTTTTCAAATTTAGAGTGGGAATTCATCATTTTGGATGGCATGTCTTATCTTCTAAGTGAGGAATATCCTTTTGAATCTCAGAAGAAAAAGTAAAAGCAAATGGCATCCCAATGGTATTATCATAGTCTCTTTCAGAATATCAATGTCAACTCTTGCCCTAATCTTCTTGCATGTTTTTGCTGGAGTTCATCCTTGAGATGAAGTAATAACTGCTGATTTTTTTGTAACTGCATTGCGTTACTAGGAAATGTTATTTAGGTTGCAGGCAGATGAGGTGTGCATGTTTATCAGCAGATAAGAAAAATGATAGGAAATTTTGCCCTATGAAGAGCAAGTGGAGGCGTATCAGGAAGAGGAGTCATGAAGAAGTCATAAACAGGGCAAGATCTGTCTCATAGATCATCTGTTGCTCTCTCAGCTACTTCAGAGTCTCCTGTCTGCCTGCTCCCTGTGTATGTCGTGCCCGTATCTCTCACCCAATGAAAGCTAGCACAGCACAGATTTGCTGCTCTATGGTATTTTACATGGCTTGAAGTGTTAACTGAAAATGTTGATATTCTTTCACGGGAAACTTTTCGAGTATGTAATTAAACTACCATATAATACCAGTGCAACTTAGATATGCAGCCTCTGGAAGGAAAAACAGTGTCAGACAGGTAATTGTCATGTGACTCAAGGGCTTGAATTAGGAAAAACAAAAGTGGTCCTGGGCCCCCACACTACCCATAGCTCCCATCTCTGGCATACTGGAATAGGCAAGATGTGTAGGCACTATTTTATCTCACCTTTGGTCTGATGGGAGTACTTGAGGGATGAAAGCTAGTGTAGAGCTTTGAGTGTAATATAAAACATAAACACAAAGCAAACATCCCTCCATAACAGGAACTCTACTCATTCATAGAGGGAATTGTATCCTAGCACTGTGAAAGACTTTTTGATGGATATCCTATATCTACACTGATTTCAGTGGTGCTTGCTGTAGAGGAAAGAGTTTACCTTTTGGAACTGTTTGCAGAAGGAAGCTGTTTTGTAGAAAGCATCTACCAAGCCCTTCATTTCACATAGCCTTCATTCTCATTAGTAAGGGTGTGCATGCTCCTTGACCCTGAGTGCTTGCCTTGCTGCATCTTCAGCTACCTCAAGGGCTTTTGTTCTTAAAGAAGCAATCATCTGGCTCCTGGCTTTGTTAAAGGTGCCTATGAAAAACACGGCTCTGCTTGCAGAAGAGCTCTGTGAAGGGTTTGTTTATGTGTGGGGGTTCTCACTGGGATGCTTGATGTGTTATGACCTCCCAAACCCTATCGCAGCTGTCTGTGTTAGCAGCCCTAGTTGTGAACTGATAGCAACTGCTTCTCTCCATTTTGAAGCTGAAAGCAAAGTGCTGCTGTGTTGTTTCTAGTAGCTGTTGTTTACATGTATATGGCAGATGGTTGTTATCTGGAAAAGTGAGCCAGACTGATGCTTTGAAACACTGTACAACTGCATATACCTTCCTTTTGTGAAACACCTTGCCACCAAGCCACTCAATGAGATAAATGATGTACTTGCAAGCAGCTGATGTTGAGCTGACGAACAGCAATATCTGAGTACATACATTTATGAAGGAAAAGCATGATGCACTGCACATGGTGATTAAACTGTTCATCCTTGTTTTCCCGAGTTTATTGATAGAGTGCTTTTTCAACAGTCTCCTCACTTCCCCAACGTGACTTCTCTGTGGCATCAGAAAGAAACAGTGACAATATTGCAGTGACAGTATCTCTTTTAAAGGTGTTGCTCTGAGAAGCCAAGGAAATGTTTGCTACTCATTCCTATGTATTATAAGCCCGTGAGTTGCGTTTTTAGAAAATTGTCCCTTTAAAATCAGAATAGGCTATTGGGAGATAAATAAGTTTGCTGCGTGTGTTGGAAGGATTAAAGTCTGTTGGATGGGAGCCAATTTTGTGTGCCTTTCTACTAGTGAGAATCCAGGGGATTTCCATTGTAGAAAGGTCACTGAGAGGGAACAGACCTCTGTGTTCAAGTAGAGGAAAGATGGCCAACTTGGGGATTTTGAGCTTCACAAGGCTCTCAGTCTGCTGAAGTGCGATTCCTGTGCCTCTGATTTTTTTGAAACAAGTGTAGTACTGTGGTCATGTACCCTAGGTCTTGATGAAGAAAAGGTTATTAAATTTACAGTGATGATTAACAGGACCCAGTCTAATAAAAGTGCAGTACCAAGTGACTTCACTTGACCACTTATCAGCTGATAAAATGTCACTAGAGTAAAGCTGTACCTTGGAGATTGCATGCAGTTATTTCTCTGGGGGCAGGAGCTGGATATGGGGGCAGCTGTAACCTTTCTAAAGTATGGGAAGAGAGGCAGGCTGCTATAATGTGATTGCACTGCTGTACTCCAGCTACTTGGTTTCATCTTTCCTATGGTTTCATGAGCTTCTTTAGCAATTTTGCAATGTTAATCTATAGAAAATCAAATTAATTAGGATTTATTTGACTTCAAGAGGTGAGGAAGCATATGCTCAGAACTTACTCCAGGGAGTCAGTGTGAGAACAGATGGTCAGGAATGGAAAGTCTGTTTTCCTTGCCTAATCCTTTCTCCTGTCACTCACCTTTGATGCACAGTCACAAATATAGATTATTAAAGGAGTCATCCTCAAATTCCTTATTGATACTGAGAGATACTTATAAAATGACGCTAAACGTGCTAGCTAATAGGTAGAGACAGTAAAAGTTCAGTTTTAAAGTCGTATTAATCAAGGTAAACGACTATAAAAATGAAATGGTGGCTTGACAATAAATGCCTGGAGATGGGAATGCTGAAAAATGCTCTGTGAAATTTTGTATTCTAGGCATAAATTAAGTGGGCAAATTGCATGGATTTCAAAGAACTTCCAGTAATTTGACATTAAAACTGTGGGTTTAAATGCACTGGAATGAAAAAAACAGAGCCGATGTTAACACTTTAGCTACAGAAACACATGAACATGTCAGGCAGTCTGCAAGTTCCACTTCAGTTTTTAGGTACGCTGTGTTTGTGTTTAAACCATACCTCCCATTGTGGATTAAATCTGTTCAATTCACTGTCCATTAAATGTTCCTGCTTATTTTCTTGTATGGACTAGCATTTTCAGGAGGGGTAGGAGACACTTTGCTCAGGACTTCAGTCCTGGCTACTTTCTATATTGACACAGCATTATGAGGTATGCCAGGGCTGTGATCCCAAATGCTGGTGCAATATTTGCATGGTGCTTGCATTTGAAGAGAGACAGAAGTGTTTGTATGTTGGATAAAGCATATGAAGGATGCAAGGCACTTTCTGAAGTTAAAGAGCAGATTAAGCTGCTGCTTAAACACAGCAAAGGTTTGTATGCCTGTACGGTAATTCAGATGCTCTGACAGAGATGGGTTATGACATGCTAAAAAAATTGTAGCTTGTGAAACTGAAGCTGATTTTTCTCAACATGTGTATCCATAATGGTAATTTTTGGCTCCTTCCAAACCCATGTATTATTTTGTGTACAAAGCAAATATCATGGTAGTGATTATGCAGCACTGAGTCTTCTCAGCCATGCCTGGAGATTTCCCTCTTCACAGACTGCTTACCAGATGCAGCCTCATTGTACAAGCTTCACTCTCCATGGTGAAGAAGAAACAAAAATACAATAGAAGACAGCACTATACTATTGTGCCCTTGACACATCAGGAATAGAAGTTCCATCAAGGGTGCTTCCCTAGGGTTACTCTTTGACATCCTAATGACATAACTTGTGAACAACAACAACAACAAAGAAAAAAAAAAAGAAAAAAAGAAAAAATAAGAAAAAACACCCATGTCCTCAAACATCAAGCCTGCAAGTGAGCGCTTATTACCAGCACATATTCTTGTCCTCAGCTTTCCCTTTCATCTAGCAGAAACCATCTTGAATTGCTGTGTTCTCTCTGCTAATATTGAAGAGGGGTATCTGTTGCAGAAGAGGCTTCTGCTGAAGCAAGTTCACCACTTTAATGCAGGTTTGGTTTTGCACCTTAACTGGACTGACTTTCTTTGACTGATTAACTTAAATAGTACAACACTGAGAAGGCTTCAGCCATAAGATAGGCTTGCTTAACTTGAAATGCGCTTGTTTCACTCATTTACGTAGCACCCAAAGTTTTCTTTTTACCTGTATTAACAGCTTTTGCGGTCAACTTCTGAAGCTAAGCACAAATGTTGAGGCTGTTGCAAGAACTCTAGACAAGGTCTTCAACGGGTATAAGTCAATGGCTGTTGCCTCTTTCGGTATTTTTATTGTATCCTGAAACTCCATGTTGTCATACGATGGCATAAAAAGCTAGGATTGAAGTCCTGACTAGAAATGTCCCCTAATGATGCTACTACAGTCGTAAGAAAGTCATCTCCTGAATTCCAGTGTCCTGACCTCTTCCCTCTATCCCCCCCAGTCTATATCCCTCAGATTTACAAATAATACAAATTCCCAGCTTCAGTTCCAGAGGTTTTTCTGAGATCTGATTTGTAGTCTTCCTGTGTGTCTCTGTTATTAAATCTCTTTGAGAAAGAATATTTTCAGTATGCATCACAGTGATGATGCAGAATTCTTTCTTCCAGCTTTGCTGGTAGTTATGCTTTTTAGAGAATATGGTGTTATTCTTTCTACTTTCTGTCATGTCCAATACCTAGCAAAATGTAATCCAGTCCTTGCAAGAGATTCTAAGCACAAATGAGGAAAATGCCTGTTCTACCTGGAGACCATCAAACCACTGAAGATTTCTGGGCAAATAAAATAAGCTGAACTGGTTCAATCCACTTGTACCTTGAACTTCAGTGAAAACTGTTGTGTTGACCTATTTAGTCCCCAATCATTTTTATATAACTAGGGGAAAATAATGTTAAGATAGTAATGGAAAAACTAGAAAAGCTGCAAAAAACTGCTGTCTGTTTGTAACCCGAATTGTTGTCTACCATTTTTGGATAAAATATCATTATTCAATGCTAAACTATATTAGATAGACGTGGGGAGAGGGGGAGACATCTGTCCTAGAAGGCTCTGAAGGAGACAAAGGGTAACAAAAGCAAGAGTAACACTAGTCAGTTGAGTGAAGCTTTCACTCCTTTTGCCCTGACATCACCAGAGCTTCATAACATCTAGTCTGAAAAAAAGACAGCCTCTGGTTTGGAGGTCTGTTTTGGAAATTTGCCCCTTGTGGGTAGTAGGTATGATTGGAAAGCTCGATTAACCTCTGCTGGGTCAGTTCTACTGCAGTGGCTGATACCAAAGCAAACTATTTAATGTTAGCACAGGTCTCTTCAACTTGCAGGGAAGGTACTTTCAGACCCAGGGCATGTCTACACTTCATAAATGCAGTGCGGCATACCCCATGGACGGACGTGTGTGTTAGAGTTAGCGCATGGCTGCTTCCTCCTGAGTACCTTCCATTACGATGGCGACAGCTGCCTCTTTCTGGAGATAGATTTCCACACTCTTTTTATACTCATCTCATAGACTAAGTAGGAGGAATTAACGTTCACTTATCCAAAAAATATCCTATAGTTAAAATGTCATCATGGAGAGGAAGTAAAATGCCAGTGATCGAACTTTTTATTTATTTTTGCCAGGGTTTGGTTTTTTTGGTGTTTGTTGTTGGTTTTTTGGGGTTTTTTTTTTTGTTGTTTTTTTTTTTTTTTTTTTTTTTTACAAGATCCCTTAGTCCTTCACCATTGATTTTGATAGGCAGGCACTACATATTTCTCCTGAGAGGAGACCATTTGGGCAACTTCTTAAATTTAAAACTTTTTATAAAGTTGACAATTTTATAAAAGTGTAATTTAGTTTTGTTTAAATACAATGTATCTAAACAAGCTTCATTCATAGCCTGTAAAGATGGAACAGACTAAGAATGAAGTAAAAGCAGCCACTGTTTTTGCAAATGCAGAATGACCTCATCTGAACAGTCCTATCCAAACTTCCAACTCCCATGCTTCCAACTAAGCTTTGAAACTGGAGCAAAATCAGCAAAAATTTACCAGGGGAAGTGAACACTATTGTTTTGCAAAGCACATTGTATTTTAATTTTGTAGACTATTAGAGAAAAATATTGCATGATAAAAGCTAAGAAAGCAGTAGGAAAAAGCCCCACTTTGATTATCACATTTTCAAAGAACTTAATCAACTTACCCCTTTGCAATGCAAGGGAAATATTATAATCCATTTTATAGGTAAGGAAGTTAAGATGTGCTGAACACATCTTGTCACAGCCCTACAACTAGTTTTTGAAAGCTTGGAGTAAAATGCATACCTTTCTAATGCCTACTCACTTCCTCAATTTATTGCACTAAATAGGCTTTTTTATTTTCTGTGTGGCGGGTTGGCTGATGTGACTTTTTTCCCCTCACTGCCTTTCACTCCTCCTGCAGTAATACTCTGTTCATAAAGCTATGCATATGCTAGGGAAGGGAAACAGCAAAAGGAAAAAGGAAGCTGGTTAAGCCTTACAAATCCTTATTTAAGTGAACTGCGTTTGCTTTTGTCAGCCAAAATTTTTCTGATGATGCCCAAGTAATAAAATATTACTGATATATGAGTAAATAATTTCAAATGAAATGTGAATGTATATATAAGCAAAAAAATATTGAACTCTGTGTATAGCACCTCTTAGCTCAGAAGGTGACATCTGTTATCTAACTAATAAACAGAAAATGGGTTATAGTCTGCTTTGGTTTCAAAAAATGTTTTACAGTGAAAGAAGATACTACGTTGTTTAGAACCTTTTCTAGTTTGTGTTTTCCAGTTGTTTCCAGGTTATTACCAAAAAATAACAAAGAACCACAATCAGCATGCGGTCTCATAGATGGTCTTTTTTTCTTAAAGCAAAATATTCAACTAAACCTGATTGGTACTGACAGGGCATTCAACTTTTTTGTTTTTGTTTTTGCTTTGTGCAGGAGCTGGAAAGCGCATTGCCGGGCCTCTCAGAGTGGCAGGGGAAGGCTGGATCCTCAGCTAATGACTATGCACAGAATGTGGCTTTCAGATGCCAGGAAGCAGTCGTGAGATTTCAACCAAGGTAAGCCTTGGGATAAGACAGTGCATTTCGCTTCTGATTAACTGTAGGAAAGGCTAATTCATTTGCTGCCTTTTGTATAAAATATTCAGACTCCTGGCTCCCATTGGTATTTGTATTCTGTATTTATATGCCTAGAACTGTTTGGAGAAAGTGAAAGGGATGAAGATAAGAATACAAATTTCATCATTCTTTAAACCCCTTACATTTCAAGCAAGAACAACATCCTCAGTTCAGAAACTTCAATTCCTCTGTGCCAAGTTTAAAAAAGTATCTTGGCACTTCTTTTCTTTTTCCGCCAGTACTGACTTGCCTCACTCTGAGCTGTATTCTCACTGAGAAATGGGAATGGGAAGCTGCACACCTTGATTTTAGCATGGGTATGCATTTACATACAGTTTAGACCCTGGGTGCTGTGTAACTGTCTTTGTTCCAATGCTGTGAAGGGTACAGGGTGATCAGGTCAGGCATTAGCTGAGTCTTGATGGCGGGTAACTCAGCTGATCATGAAGTAACTCTGCTTTGGTAACTCTTGGAAGTCACAGTTCCTCCTCTGATCCTTCATGGCTGTGCAAGAGGCTAGAAATGGGGTTTCAGCTCACCCAGCTGAAACCAATCTACCAGCGAGGGTGTGTCCTAAGGATAAGATTTAGCTCTTACTGACAGGCCTGGACTGTGTAAATAAGACCATGCTCTTCACAGCCATCAGTTTTTGGGGCACTACTTTACAAATTTCCTGTGCTCAGGTGCTGATTTGGCCCTGCTTTGCTGTGCACATAGAGTTTCAGGCAGGTGAGCCAGGTCTCTGCTCTTTGTTCTCTACCTCAAGGTGCATGACAGCCTTGGTGCTGTGTGGCAGAGGCTCTGGCTCTCTTTGGAAGGACCAGAGCAGCAGCTGTACATTCCAGGGACGCTCAGTGGGTCAGGGCACAACTAGTTGACATAGACAGCTCATTGCCTCCAAGGCCTGTTTCAAGTCAGGACTAGGTTAGCAGTGACAATTGCCATCCAATGGCAGTTTGGTGCTTTATGTGAAATGAAATGATTGCCTTCACCACAGCTCTTAGTAGACAACATTGTAAACGATATTAATTTGTGCTCTCAAAGGAAGCTTTAGCAGAATGACCAACCATTTAATTAGCCTTTCACAAAGAACTGCTTTCATCCTCCAGTGCTTGTATCTGCAGTTGAGACACTGCAAAGTCCTGCATCTCAGAAAGTGTTTCTAATTAGCCCCAGGAAGCCTGCCTTCCCTTTTTCTGGCATTCTTTAAGCTAGGAAAAAATCACATGGATTTCTTGTAAAGAGGAGCATAATGGTATCAGAGAGTTAGACCTACCTAGTGGCTCTGCTGGTAGATGGTCTGTGTACAGGTAGATAATGAAATAACATTGGTTAATTTTGGTTGATGAAATGAACATGAGGAAAGAAACATGGACGTTAAAGACAAGAACCAGAGTAGAGTGTGCATGAATAAAAAAGCAACCACAGCGAAGTTCCCCTGTCCACTTCAACAGTTTGGCCTATTTAGTTTGCCTGGTATTAAACCATTATTCACTATGCTATTTATTCCTGTTTAACGCCAGGGTAGCTCCTTAGGAAGCCAGCGATCCACAAGTGCTAAATCTGGTAAATAATGGTATCATCAAATCTCAACTCTGGCCATGTCTTAGTTTGATTGTATCACAACAAAATGGAGGCGACTTTACTCTCAAATAAGGAATTTCAAACATGGAGTAAACAAGCATTAACGCATGGTCCCTGGCCTCACACACACACTTTATTTAATTTAACTGTCTTAACTGTCCTTGGAAAAAACATTCCCACCACCCAGCCTGGGCAGGGGACTTTGAATTACATATGCTGAAGTTACCACTTTCAGTTTGAGAGTCACTGTGTCTGGTGGCTCCTCTTAAGGGTCACCAGCAGCTTGCCACGTCCCTCTGCCGTCGACCAGCTTTGATAGGGCTGGAGCAATTACATGCCCATGTCTCAGCCCATGCAGATCGCTGGCTGCTGCATCAGGATCACAGAACTTGTTTGTGCAACAGGCTGTGAAACATAGCTGCCAGGGTATGACGTCTTGCCTTGTTTTCTGCCTTCTCTGCTCTGGGACATGGCAAAGGTTAAATATTCAGTCTTGGCGGCAGGCAACAATCATAACTAGATTTTGACAGAACACATCTGCTAGCCCCACAAAACTTGAGTTTCAGTATCTTCCACCCTGTTTTTGCTAGGTTACTGGTAAAATTAGCAATGCTTTGGAACACTACATCTGCCTAGGATCCCTAACTCATAGACCAAAAGCTTTCTGGTCTTTTGGAGAAGAGGAGATGGCCACGCTGCTGCAGGGGTGCCATTGGGCAGGCTCTTCTGTCTATCAGATGTGTGTGTGGAGGATAGGAGAAGAAGAATTTATTTCTGCCTCATACTAAGAAGCAAGGTTGATTATTTCTAGTGCGGCTTGTTGTTCCTTCTGCTTTAATTCAGTTTCTGCAGACTGCTATAGCTCTGTCATTAGGCTTATTGGAGTTTAAAGGTCTAAATGCCTCTGAACTGTACAGAGTTTTTTTTTAAATCTGTTCTAGTGACTGTGGGGCAGCTAAAAACAGTATAGTTTTAATCTGTCTAAATATGGATCAAAAAATACTGAGATATGAAAAACTTTTCAGTACTGTCCCTGTTAAGCAGAGCAATCCAAATTCAGGGTAACCTAGCAAGGGATGTTCATAAACAGAAGAACAGAACAGGCAATATAAGAGAAACAATCTACAGAAATATGACTCATAAGTATATGTGTTGATTGGTTTTGAGGGGGTTACTTTCATTTTATAATAACCACTGCAACAGTGAAGGAAAAGTTTTAGTGGGATTTGAGGGAAATGGGAGAATAGACTTGGTGAAGAGGTTTACAGTCAGAAGAATGAGGGAATACTGTCTTGTTCTTGGCTAAGCTACGTCTGACCCGTGAATCAAGGATTTTGATTGCAGGAGGTGTTTATCATGCGTGGTTTATGAACATCAGCATCAATTTAGAGTATGAAATGCCATCTGCATGGAAGGAAAGCTTTATGTTTTATTAAAAGGAGATGAATTTCTAATACTATTGCTAGTGATTACATTGAATACTGCACTAGTCATTGTGTAGTTGGGTTTGGATAAGGGTGTAATATAATCTCCACCTTTGGGAGATAAAAGTTATATGCAGACCCCAGGAACAAATATTACAATAGAGAGAATTGTCTGGTTTTTAACAGAGAATAGGAAAGTCGGTATAGAACAATAGATATGACTACAAAAAGCTGCTCTTACCAATTGCCTTCTCAAAGGCAATCAGCAAGACTGATGTGGATTGCAGAGCTGTGTACGCTGTTCCCTGAATAGAGGACGGTGTGTTCTTCAGATGCCTGTTACACAGAGAGGGGGCTGAAACATGGGACTCCTGGATGGTGGGAATGTCACTGTTTCAGAGAAGGTTGCATTCCAAGTCAGCGTGGGAACTACACTTTGGTTTTTTTTTAAGTTTTCTGCCCAAGAAAAATTCCTGAAAGTTCCCCCTCTTCCCCATTGCCCAAATAAAATGGGAGTGGAGTGTTTTCATTTAGTAGGACTCAGCTGGTCCCTGGGTTGCAGAGGCTGTAGGATGGCAGTTGCTGTCACACCTATGACTGTTCTCCAGGAAAACTGGAAATGCTGGGAGTCCTGGGCTGCCCTGGATCTTGGGCTCAGCCAGAGTGTTCCAGGATTTCTGTGCTTCCCAAGAGGGAGACCAAGCTCTAGTGAGGTTTTCAGTATTTAATTTTTCAAGGCAAGTGGCTTTTGAGAGTGCAATTCAGGTGGGGACTCTTGTAGTTTCCACATTTTCTGCTGAACAGCTACAATTCAGGGATGCGTGGGAGGGAGCAGGGAAGCTGCAGAAGTGCTGATGTCCCCGTGCCATATGGCGGGCCCGCGCGGGTGAGGCAGAGCTTGTGAGGCTGCGTTCCCGCACAGGTGGCCAGGCAAGCAGTGAGAAAACTTGGCCAGATTCCCTCCGAGTCCTGTCTCAGACCTGGTGAAAATTCATCACGACCAGTATGTGTCTACAAATAGCTCTCTGTCAGCAAATCAGGATTTGCTGATGAAACATTGCTTTGCTGGGAAATGATTGACCAGTTCCTAAGAACTGTTTCTTCAGGAATCTTGATATTAAGATATTGGTGTTTATGGTTCCAATGATACTTCTTGTATCAAGGCATGGAAAGTCCCTGAGCAAGCTCTTGGGTTGCAATACACTTAGAGGAAAAAAAAAAAAAAAGAAAGAAAAAAGGCGGGGTGGGGAGAGGATGGGGGGGCAAAAAAAAAGCAGCATCTTACTGTAGCCCAAGTAAGGACTGTGCCTGGTGAGTAGGAGAGGCGCTCATAATAAGAAAAACAAGCGTGGTCATCCACAGCCAGCCTTTATGTAGCTGCTGTGATTGATGAGACAGGCACTGCTACATTGTCTCTCTACCTGCTTATTCCAGCATTCAGGGACTGCCCAAGGAGTAGCCTAGGAAGTATCCGAACAGCCTTGGGCCCTTAATAGTGTTGTTTCTTTCACTGCAAATGTGCACTTTATGTTAATCCAAAAACCTGTTGCAGTTCTGTAGTGCTTTGTAAGGATTCATAGGCATGCTTTTGAAACGTTCACCTGTAGCCCTGTATTAAGGTGGTGACTATGTTTGAATTTCATAATGCTTTTTGCCATTCATGGAGGTCTCAAAAAGGACCTTTTTGTTTTCCTGGCACTGAGGTGTGTTGATTGTGGGGTCTGCTTTCCTGTGAACTCATGTGATATAGCCTCTGGATAGGCTGAGTCAGTCCTCTGATGCGGTACTGAGACTACCCTTTGAGCTGTTAACCTGGTAGGTCACCCTCACGCTGGGAAGGGTAAAGCTGTTTGCTAGCCCGGAGACACGGAAGGAGTGTTGGGCCAGGATAGGCTGAAAGTTAATCTGGAAAAGGGGTTTCACCCCACAGCACCGTCTGTGGTTTGCTTGCCAGGATTTATCCTGGCATCGCTAATGCATTAATTGGCCCAAGACACTGAGCACATGTGGCATTGTGGTGCATAAACACGTAAGTCTCCTGAGGATGGGGTTAGTGTAATCCAGGGTTGGACTGGATTGAGACTTGCAAATCACAGAATGTAATGCTCCTTTCTGGGTTTAGTCTGAGAAACAAGAAGTGAATTTGCTTAGGCTGTCTTTAAACATTTTTCCTAGTTTTTAAAATGATGTGGTTTTATTTGAATTTTTTGTGAGTTTAGAAGTGATATCATGCATAATTCAATAATTCACATGTTCTGATCTGTTTTTTAAACAGCTCACTGCTCATGCAAATTGATCTTCCCCTTGAAGTCTGGTAGGAGCTCTGTTATGAAAATTAGTATTTAGATTTTTTTTTTTTGTTGTGTCCACAAGCTTCAAATGTTCATGTTACTGGGTTGCACCTTTGTCATCTGTGCCATGCAGGAGAGGATAATGCTGCCAAAGCCAAAGTTGCCAGTCTATAGGCAGGGTGAGGGATCAGGCCTTTCATATTTTATAAAGAACGATATAACATATATTTGAGTAGTAGCCACAGAGAGAGTTCAATTTTCATTATTTTACATGAGGCACATTATACAAAATAAGGGTTGCCTGCAATTATTCAAAATTTCAGCTAAGGCTTAAAGTAATTTTAATGTATGCAGCACAGTTGGAAAATTAGGGCTTGTTCCTGCTGCTTTTGAAGTTAATGGATATTTTGTGATTGACTTTTAATGAGAGTAGGATCCAACCCGTAGTTATTAAATTGTAAGCCCTTTGTTGCCTGGTGACAATCAGATAACCTGCATTTGCCTAGCAGAGCAGTTAATCTTGGTGAAAACAAAAAAGCACCCTGCAAAACTCTCTATATAAAGTAAGATCATCTCAGCATACATATATGACTGTTAGTGTAAATGGCCATGACCACATCTGCCTGGATGGGGCACAGTTGTCTCATTAGCCATAGTCAGAGGGAAGAGATTTTCCTCTTGCTGGTCCAGGACCTTCCTTTCCTATTTCCATGTGGAGAAGCAGTGATACACTGAGGGAAAACCGGAGGTATAGACATCTCTGATGGCTGCAAAGTGACACTCATTAGAAAATGTGGACATCTCTTTTACTCAAAGGATTTCCAGCTCCTCATGAGAGTCCCTTGGGTCTTTGTGAAATTTGCAAAACAGAACTTAAGCAGAAAGTTGAAGATTGGGAGCCTGAAATACCATCAAATTTAAATATGGAAAAATTTATTCTGTATGGCTTTCATACAGGAAAACTCTTGTTCCTGACTTAAAGCATGTGGGACAAATCGTGCTTAGATTTAAACATATGTTTGAGCTTTTTCTTGGCTTTAACCAAGCTCACCAAGATACTGAGAGCTGATCTGATCTTCAGCTGATTCTGAAGAATGGTGTGACAGAGAGAGGCTGGATTTTAATGTCATAGTTTCCAGGACCTCGTTCACAGTTTAAATATATTATTTAGGATTCCAGTAAAATCACTGTTGTTTTGAATGAGGCATAAAATAGAGATGTAACTTTCATAGAAATGTTATTTTTTTAATAAAACAACTTTATCCCATAACTTTTAATTTATGTGCAGACATGATGAAAAGTTTGAAATATTTGCAGCACAGATAAGCAATCTATTGAGTGAAAATTCTTGTTTTGTTTTGTAGAATAGATCAGAACACATGCATTTCACCAAAAGAAGCAACTGAGCAATTTAACAGCTTAAATGAGGTAAGCTTAACCAAAAATTGAAATACAATGTTACAAATTTTGAATTAGATATTTGGTTTTTGTTAAATCTAAGGTCTTGGAATAATGTATTCACTTGAGAATCTTAGGTTAGCTTTTTAATGAATCATTCTAGTAATGTTTTTAGAGGAAAGCTTAAAAATGTGATACGAGACTGCTACAATAGTTTAAAAGCCAGAAGCAAGAGATTTTAAAAATACTTTAAGCCAACTTTATGCTGCTTTCTGTTTGTGCTCAGAAAAGAATTAAACATTCAATATTGACTGAGTGAAATGCCATCTTTCAAGAACATTTGATTTTTTCCTCATATTACAGCTCAAATGTGTTCAGCTATCAATTATGTTTTGTTTAAAAATAAGGAGTTCTCAAGGTTGCTACATCCTGCATAAATAAACTATGAACAGTACAATGTAGTCTAAAAGGTACTCCTGTTGTAAGATGGGAGGAGGGAAGGGTTGGAGTGAAGAGGGGAAGCAAGGAAAGCCAAGTAACACCTGTGACACTTGAAACAAGAGCTGTTTTCACAGGGATTATGCCAGGAGGATGATGTGAGAGTAGAGCACAAAGAAGCTGTTTGTGTGATCATGTGAAACAATGGATGAGCCTAGGCTAGATTCTCACAACCAGCAACATACTGGAGGCCAAAACCAAGCTTTGCAGTTATTCAAAGAGGGAAACCTTATAATGCATCTCCCACAAACAAGAGTATCTGCGTACTAGCATAGAGTATGCTTGTATACTGTAAGGGCAGTGAACAATACTGGACTGAAACAAGGAGCAGACAATATTTGTAAGTGTAGACCAAGACAACAGAACAACAGAAGCAGGGGGAAAAAGAGTTGGGGGGATGGGAAGCCCATTCCTGTCAAACCATGGAAAAAACAGCTTTGTTTCCATAATGAGCCAGAGAACATCTATGTCTATTAATAGATGCCTGACTTTCATTAGGGGAAAACCACAATATGTCCTTTTAAAGGAATTAAGCTTCTCCTTACAATGTTTTATTTCCTGTGCATTTCTGTCATTGTTATGCAGCTCACAATTGAAAATCTCAGTGCTGACTGGTAAGGCACATTCCATGACCGATACAAGGGAGTATACTCAGCCTCTGTCTAGCCAATTAAGGCCCTGGGAGAAATCATTAAGTTATTGTTTCTTTTGAGAAGCCCCATTGCAGATAACCACCAAAGCTTCCACCTCAAAGCTTTCACTTAAAATTCTTGCAAAGGATTCCTTAAAGGTTAAGATAAAACATTATAATAAATAAAATCAGTGTAAGATATTAAAACAGATAATTAGATCAGAAATTAAAATAAATTGCTAATAATTTATGGAGAATGAGCAAGGATTACATTCTGGTGCTTTCATTTGCAAAATCTTAGATTGTATTGTGTCTCAGGTCTACTACAAACCCAAATTGACATGTGTCATAAGAAAATAAATTCCCTTCTTGGATTAGAGAAAGTGGTGTCTCTCCTTACTGCTCACCCGTGGCATTATACAGACCCAGGGCATATCTTGTTCTATCTTATTGTTGCTTGTTTGTTCCCCATAAAGGAAGTTCTGAACTGAAAATGTCATACGCCTCAAGACACAAATATTGCCATAACAGATACCACAGAGATTTATTTACGTTCACATAAAATATGCCTATCTTGTTTTAACCCGAACTCTCAGATTAAAAAGCAAGGGAGATGCTTTTATATGTGACTGTTCTAATGTGACATATAAAAGCATTAATTTCCTTAGAGTGAAGAAATTGAACAGGTTGATATTTGCTCAGTTTCTTTTCTATATGAATCACTTCAAAGGCAATTAAATAATGAAAGCTTGGATTATTCTCTTTCTCTGCCCTAGCTGATTTCATATATGCAGTAAATCCATCAATAAACTGGATATAATAGAAAAGCTGCCTTCCTGTCCTGAAGGGGCAGGAGCAGGCCCAGGGGCAGGGTGCAGGCATCCTTAATATTCAGAAACACCGTGGGCGGGGTGGTTTCAGTTTATGCAGAAAGCACCAAGTCTGGGCTTTTCTTCTCCTCCTTTCGCCCTGTCAGCCTCCAGACTGAGATCAGGCAGCATCCATGGGTGAGGCAGACATATTCCCTTTCCTTCTTCCCTCAGTTCTTAAATTTACCAGACCTTAGGATGTCCAGAAGGATGAAACAAAGGATGATGATAATAGTAATGCTTTTTCAGGGCAAGAAATTATTTCTAACAGCAATGGCTCTCTCTTGGCCATTGTTAGCTGTCTGCTCTCTGCGGATATGCAGTGAGCACTGATTGATTAGCAAGTTTGGCAGTGCTGTAGCTCTTGGTGAAATCAGGGAGAGTGCAGGGCTGCAAGGCTCCATTTGGCACATTGTCTCCCATCAGGCTATGGCCCCCTGGACATGCTGACCAACGCGTCACATGGTGCTGATCCTGCAGGGCCCCATGCAGGGACCTCGAGCTGGAGAGGGAGTTACTGATGGCACCTACTGAGAAAAAGTTTATAAGCTGTTTCAGGGGCCTCCCACTCATTGCCACAGCGTTTTGGTGATAAATTGGGAGTATTGGTTCATTCAGCATTCCATTCTCCAAAGGGATTTAGCAGTGTGAGTGTAGGTGTATTTATCTCTAGCTGTAAGAGGTTATCTATCATCTCAATAATTCCTTGCCCTAAGGCCTCAACTCTTGATTTTCAATAATCATTGGATGGAAAGAGAGGTGGTCAGTGGGGTACAATCTACAGGCTTACTTGTTTGTAAAGATGGTTTCTTTACTACAGACTGAGCTTCCTCTGCAAATGGCAGTCCTTTTGTACTGTGTTTTCTCCAACAGGCAAGAGTATGATACTTTAATGACTATGTTTTCTTAAAGCATTAGCAAAAATTACAAATAGGAGAGAAATACCGCACTGTCTCTCTTTCTGTTTTCCTCGGACTTCCTGTAAATGTCTTCATTTTTCCATTATCTTTGATGTGGAATAATGCAGGATGTGTTTTCTTCTTCTAGTGGAATTGGCATAGTTCAAGTTCTTTGAATTGTCAGTTACTTTAAGAGGACATAAGAAGAGATAAGAAACCTTTGTCCAGGACAATTATAATTGCTTCTTTTTCAAACTTGCAAAATACTATTCTTAGGAGGCAACAATATGGTTATTTTTCCAAAGAAACCTAAGGATCCATCTTAAATATTAATATGTCCTTTCATTTGCATTAGCATGGATCAGGAATTACTGCCTCAGAAACACTGGTGTTAGGCACCAGAGTAAAGCTGGAATGAGCATCAAATCTGAAGTATTTAAACTGAGATCATTAGCTGATATAATATGCCATAGCTTAAATTACTTCAGTGATACTCGTTTTCCATATAAGAGCTTTCTACAATTTACAATGGTACCCACCATGACCTAACATTTCCTTCCGTATGTATTTACCTCTTTGTATTTGCTTCTAACATGTTTTGCAACTTCTTTTAAATGGCCAAGAGCAGAGATGGCCCAGTTGGGCCCCCAGGGCAGGTCTGGACCATGAGAGATTTTTAAGTAGCACGTGCAGAGGCTGGTTCATCTCCAGATTAGATGTATTGCTGAGTGTGTGCAGCGCAGAAGAGTACCCATCCCACCACTGTGGCAGGATGCCTTCAGTCACATCAGGGCTGTACAGGTACTGGAAAGTATTGGAGACTTAGGGGGAAGTTGGAAGTGGTCGGTAAGATCTCAAATGAACTTGGGAGGTTTGAGACAATGAAAACACGGCTTAGGCTTTATTTTTCTCTCTTCTTGCCTTCCTTTTGCCGGCAGTTGGTAGCATGTTGGCCTGCCCCCAGCGAGCCCAAAGATAGAGGACCCGCTGCCAGTTGCTGATATATGGCCGTGTCCCCTCCCAGAGCTCCTTCCTGCTCTGCTTGGGCTGCAGTTGCAGAAACAGGGGGCCGTACTGCTTCTGCCACAAAGCGGGAGGTCCGAGGCTGGCAGGATCCAGCCCAGCTACTCTGGCATTGCTGGTACTTCAGGCAGCCCTCTGAGAGGGGCAGGACAGGACATGTGGCAGGCAGCAAGGTCATCCCTACCATTTACTATGATGCTCCTGTTGCCCATGAGTTGGTGACCCTGGGCAGCTTTGTGCTTGGTCTCCTTACATGCGTTCCCATAAATATGTGGTGGCTTTTCACGTATAGTGCGCTGTGGCAGTACCATAGTACTCAACTGTGTTTTAGGAGTAAGACAAGGTTGATGGTATACTCCAGATTCATCATCTCCCTGGTAACATCAAAATGATCAAAGCTACTTACTCTTTTTCTCCCTACCTCAAATCCCTGTCAAGGGCGCATTCATGAAATCATATAAGGTATTTATATTATTATTATTATATGAATTTTTTTTAGTATTTGGCAGTGTCTGGAAATTTGTCATCCACCCACCTTCCATAGATGGGTGAAAAATATCATTTAGAGCTACTGAATATAAACCAGCTGGTGAATTACAGCATAAGTATTGCTGAAATACAATGTTTAACAAGGTAGTCTGTGTGAATGCTTTTATGCTGAACTTGCCATAAATATTAATGTATCATAAGAAATAATGATGCAAAGTGAATGTATTTTCTTGATATGGGAATTTTTTTGTCAAATGCTTGAAGTAATAATCTGTGAAGGTCAGGTATATTTGTCAGTTATTTGCCTATGTTTACCTTGGTATGTTCTTCTGGTATATTTGCTTATGTTTTCCTTACTTGCCATCAGTAGTTCTTGTGATAAGGTCCGGGCTGGGATCAGAGTCCTCACTGGTCTGTAACTGGTATAGTCGTCTTTTTCTAGATGACATTAATGACTGTAACACATTGCTCGTCCGCTGTGATAATTCCACAGCCACTTCATTTGGGTCTAGCTGGGGTGAGAGGCACTGGAAAATGCAGCCTGTCATGTCATGAAAACTCTTCCCAAAAGAGTGCCATGGGTACGATTCAAGTCAGCACCCTTCCCTTGACAAGGAAAATTCACTGCCACTTGAAAGCTGTTGAAGGTAAGATGGTTTCCATCATTCTGTCTCTAACTCAAGAAAGCCCTGTAGAGGATTAAAGACGACTTTGAAAGTGCCTCATAAAAGATGCTCAAATTGATGGTAAGAAGTCTACTAAATACACCAAAAGCAGGAAGCCATGTAGGGTATCGCTGCTACTGCTGGCTGGCTGACATGTAAAATGGTCACTAAGGTCATACAGCTGCAAACAGAGAGGCTGAGTGAATTCGTTATATTGGTCTTCACTGATACAGCCCATGTTGGGGACATTTGCACACCTGGTATACTCTTTCTAGCAGACAGCTCAGTTTGAAGTAATATATGTAAAATATTGGACCAAACAGTGTCAATAAGTGACAAGGAAAAGATGCCCGTCATTCAAGAGTCCTGAAGAAACTGAGGTGTGAAGATGAGGCACTGCTGGTCAAGATGAGTAAATTATCCTTACAAATGGCAGCTGGGCCAGAGGATGGTAGGTTGTTAATGCAACCTGTACCTTTTACTATTACCTGGGAATAGTAAAAGTATCTTCTGCCTCAGATCATAGAAACCATATACTCTATATCATGCCATACTTTTAAGAAATACTATTACATCTGGCATTTCATTATGAATCAGTGCTTGATCTTGCAGTCACTTCTTTCCTGGTATTATAGGATGAGATGTCAAAATATATCTTGACGACAGATGAGAGGAACTTAATTCTAAAATAATTGTATAACACAAGCCATTTCTTTGCTCACATGTCTAATATCAGGCTGCTTCTGACGGGTCAGAGCTCCTGTTCTCTCTGGGACCAGGAGAAGGAAGGTGTTGCTGGATTTCCTTTTTGACCTATTCTGAGGCCAAAGTCCAAGTGTTTGATTGTAAACTTATCTGTTTTGTGAAACGGGATATGGATTTTGAAGCACTCCTGACAACATATAGAGGGTTGCAGGATCTAGTTTGGTGATCTTGTGCTTTTTTGAAACTTCCCTATTTTGAGGTATCTCCTAGAAAGAGCTACTTTCTGCTCCCTTTTCACTGCCTGAATTCTGTAAAAGGAATGAAAGGATTAAGGCTGAAATCTTCCCTGCTGTTCTCAGCCAAATTAGTTTCCTTTTTTTATTTTTTGGGGGTTTTTTAACTTTAAAACACTGGCATCCTCAGGTTTATAAAAGGGCTGTATTACAATAAAAATAATGCAAAGACATATTGAACTACTCACTACATAGGTGACATATTGTTACACAAAGGAAATTATTCCAATAAATAAATTCATTGTTTCACTAAATGAATCAATAAATTGGTTTCAGGTCTTTGACAGAGTGGGGAGAGGAGCTTTTCAGGATATAAACTTGAGGAATTTTTTTTTTCTGTTGCAACTCAGATTTTTTTTCAGAAATTGCTCTTCACAAATATGTACCGTTTGAGTGACTTAACATTTTACATATAATTCTGTGTTTGCCAGCTGTGTGATTATTAAGACAGCCTTGTGTGATTTTGTTTTATGTTGCAAGCTGTATTTCCCTTGAGAGAGGGGAACTGAATGCGTGGGGTATCAGTAGTGACTCATTTTGCCCAGTCAGATGGTGATTAGGGCTTTCACAGCATTTACATCACAGCAAGATGCTTGTGTCAGATTGTACAGCTGAATATTGCATGCAGCATTAAAGATTAAAATGAGAAATGGACCAAGCATGACACAGTAGTTGGAAGTGATGTTATAAATAACTAGCCTTGTCCTGATTGATTTGTCTGCAGCAAGTGACAATGATCTGTTAATTTTACCTTTGCAGCGGGTAGGAAATGATCTGGTTGCCCTGTAGAAGCAGCAGCAGCCTACATAAAAGCTATGTCTACATAAAGATGTATCTCTAAAAAAGCCAATTAAAAAGTATCTCTTCCAAGAATCCCACGAGGGAGCATGTTCTCAGTAACTCTTTGTTCACTGCTGTGTACTGCACAATAGGCTGGAGAGGGAGATTTGTTTTTTTGTGAATGGTAAATGGGGAGGGACATAATGTCATCAGATCGTGATGTCAGCCCAATGAATGAAATAGTTGCTTAGTGTATTGCTTCAAGACCAAGAAAAGGGACACCATCTCAGTTTGGCTTCCTAGAATAGATCGTCTTTTGCTGACGAAGTCATCTTTCCCACGTGTCATGAATAATCCATGTAAATTGGGTCTTAAATAACCAGAAGTCAAGAAACTCGTGGAATAGTGCACGTTTGTTCTCTTGCACATCCTCTCAGAGCTGCTAGTGGAACACCCCTTTGCAGGCGCTGCTAATGGGCTCAGTGAGTTGAAGAGCTATCGCTGTATTTTGTTGTTCTCTATCTAGCCCAATGTTCTGCTTTTGTCTGCAGAATTCTTTGTTGAAGCTACAAGCCCTTGAAACCGATCTGTGCTCTGCATTTCTGCCAACCCAGGAAGAAACTCCTCAGCTGCCGGCACCCAAGGATCCAGCCCCTTCATCAGTCCAAACCAGTGTGCAAGCTGATGGGGCCAGTTGTGGAGGTAAGCAATCGTGTCATGATGTGTTCTCATTTGGAATTATAAAAAAGCCTTGTGACTTGCAGTTTAATATCAGATTTGCAGTCCTCTGGGAAACAGTGCAGAGCTGATGCAAATGCTGTGTAATGTAAAAAGGGGTGATACCTGTTAAAAGAATGGAAATTAATGGCTATAACATTCTGTTTTTCTGAGAGGGAGTCTTGCTTTTCAGACAGGTTTTAAGATTCCTGATTCTTTTCTTTTCAGTTTTAATCTGTTTTTTTTTTGTTTGAGTAAATTTATGCTCTTTACTTCCTATGTCTGTATTGTGTGAGATCACCTGCCACAGCATGTAATTCTATTTTTGTCATTCTTTTTGTCAGAGCAATATCACTTCATTTCTCCTAGTATTGATTTTAATTTAATGCATCAGCAGAGAGATAGCGAAGGTGAGTTTTATAGCATGTGGATTTTAATAATTCGTGAACCTTATTACCCATCTGGGCAAACTGTGGTATGTTATCTCTCCCTCTTTCCTCAATATGGAAACCAGTCCTTGCAAATAAACAGCCCTGAGGGTTGGCACTATTTTTATCAATTCATAGCTTGTACTCACAGGGCTGGCAGAGTCGTGATGCTCAGTAGAAGAGGAATCGCTGTTCGTGAAAAATAGGTCAAAGGCAATATGACTAATACATCTCACAGACAAGTGACATGAATATACACAAATACTTAAATTGTTCACCATGTATAGTCCAAATTAAGGCAGATATGTCAGTAACCCCTTTGCAATTGATGTTTTATGTCAGAATAAAGGCTGGGTTCAGAAGAACTTATTTCAGAAGCTGTTTGCTCAGAATTTTCAGCAAGAAATAACAGTAAGTTATTTACCTAAAAAAATCACACATGATAGTGTTCTACTTAAGCAATTCTAAAGTTTGAGGTTTGCATTGCACATTAAGGAAAATAGTATTTAGGATCCAAATTATTATAAAGCTGAAGCAATGTAAAAAATACTAAACATCCTGGGTTTTAGCTAAAAAAAAAAAAAAAGGATGCTTTAACCCATCTAGGCAAATACCTTAAGAGCTCTTGGATACAGGTATGGAACTTGCACTGGTGCTAGTCCCTTGGCGTGAGTCTGAGGCAGAGACAGATCTCATATCTGTGCTGCACAGGCAGAGACATTTTGCAGCCCATCCAAAATCTGCACTGACTCTTTTCCTTTATGGCAGGGTGGGTTTTTCCTCCTTTTCCAGTAGTTTACTGAATTATTTTGTCCTGGTAGTTTCATAATTCATTGTTAAGATGGTTCATAATTGTTTCCTTTGCTTATTTTTGCTGTTTTGATTGGATTTTGTTTTAATTCATACTGTTAGTGACCCCTACTTCCGATACCCTCTCTAGCTCCTATTTGCCTGTCTCCAGCTACACAGGCAAATATTGGATGATGTAGCATTTCTCTCACGCAGTTCAGAGCGTGCTCTGTCACTCTAGCAGTTCAAACTTGTGCTTTAATTAAAGGGTACCTATTTAAGGGATTTTAATGTACGCTTATTCCTGCTAACATCTGCTTTGTGGTTTGTGGTTTTTTTTAATAACTTGCCATTTTGCATAGATAGAGCTAGTCCTAATTCTGTCTCTTAAGTTACTACTGAAATCTTCTAATACATTCAGTTTAGGTACACTTTTCACATGGGACTATTGGCTATTTCAGCTCGAACTTGGATGGAAGTCCAGAGATTTGTGCCAGGCTAGGAACAGAGTTTTTAGAGTCTGTGCCGTATATACTATGTCTCTAGTTATTAGCCTTTGCTCAGTGATTCATGCAATAAAAATTTTAATATTAACAATGTACAAATGTATTCTTTTTAAAATAAACATGATTGTGTAGTCTATTTAATTTCTTTTTTTTCACATCCCAGTCAACAAAAATTAGAAAAAAATACATTATATGTATGGTGAGTGAAGCTAGAACAATCTAGTGAAATGACAGGATATTTCAGGATGGGAATTTTAAGGGGTGAACAGTAACTCTTATCTCTGAGCAATTTTGAATATGAAAAAACTTGAATTAAAGCTGGCAAAATGAGACCATAAAGAATTGCAAAGGGGTATTAAGCTAGTTTTTTTAAGGGAAAAAAGAAAAGCAGAGTGTGAGTTACTTTTATAGCTTTTGGATATGAGTATACATCAAATATGTGACTTGAGCAGTGAGCAGCTGAACTTAACTACAAGATGTTCTAAATGTCTTTTAAATTAAAAATTATGATACTGGCATTCATGGATGTAATGTGTTGAGGGATGAACACATTACATCTGCATATTTTTTAATATACAACAGCTTTCAGTGTATTATTGTTTTACTTAAAGAGTATCACATGCAGGAATACAGACTTGTACCGTATGATGTCATGTGATTGAAGTCCACATTATGAATCATACTGCATATTATAAGATACTAGATCTTGGCTTTAAGTCTTGTGGTAAGCTCTTGTCAGTGCTAAGCTGGACTGAGTAGATGAGGTGGAGGAGATACAGGCAAAGGGACAACTTACTGGCTTGGCTAGAGGTGGCTTTAGTTCCCGGTTTTGGCAAAAATAGAGGCTAAAATTACATCAGACACTTGAACACAGGTAGATGTTTCGTCAGTTCATGGGCCACTCTCAGGATAATGCTTAGTGTCTTGTTTAGGCTCTACGCAGAACTAGAATCAGGATGATGGCCCTAAGTTGTAATTAAAAATAGTGTTGATTATAACTTGTCGTCATCCTGAGATGTTCCGCTATTATAGTAGTTGTGCCACATAAATGAATCAGTTTGAGTGACTTGCTGACCACTTCTGGACAGTAGGTAGTAGTTTAATGCATCTGTGGTAGGGTTGGGACTTAAACATTTCTTGGGGGCCTAACAAAGTCACACCAGTTTGCAAAGTCGCAAGCTTTAGTGGAGCAATGCTGTCGGGAAGCCCTGGTGCTGAGGAAATGAAAGAGCCCTGGCCTTTGGGAAATACTCCCAAATTCACCTGGTGTGCAGGTTGTCTCCCTTTTATTTATTAGCTGAATAAAAAAAACTCCTTGAACTCGCTGCAGCTCTGTGTGTTTGGTTTTACACTGGGGCTGCTCCAGCCACTACTTGTGCTTTGCATTTATCTTCCAGGAGTGTTTAGTCTCAAATGTGTACTTTCTTCCATTTCTGAGACTGGCTTGGGCCTAGTAAAATTGCCTGGTTGTAAATGTGAAAAGGAGCAAATATCTGTGACCATACAGTTTATCAGCAGTGCAGACTGCCTCCTGCAAGAGGAGTACTTCTAGGCCCACAGCAAATCAAGAGTTCAAATGTTGGAAACTTTTTTCCTGCACCTATCATACACAGACTGGCTGATTTTTTTATAACATCATTTTCCTTTCACAGTGAAGAGACTGCTACTTAATATGACTATAAAAAATTGATTCCTTTTAATAAGAGAGCATGAAAAATAGTGAAACTATTCTTAGTCAACCTAATTCACAGTGATTATATGTTTCTTGAAGTTCAAAGATGGTGAAAGAACAGGAAGGAAGGCAGTTTCTTCTCATTGACAATACTGTTTTTCAGAAGTTAAAAAAAAACCCCACAAAACAAAACCCAACCAAAACTAGTAATTTTTTAAAGTCTCACAGGATAAGGAAAGATTACTTGCCAGAAAGAGACACTTTTGTTTGCAGAACAACATTTATTCCCACCTTTATCACTGTATGTTGCCCGTGTACATAATTTGCCATGACTGGTACAATGCTCTACCCTCGCTTCTCCCAGGTGCCTTGCTGGATGTCTCTATGGGAGGGTTTGAATCTCATACACGATTTAGAAGTTTTGGGTGTTTGGTGGTATCTTGGAGAGTTGAGTTTGACCTACAGAATATGAATTACTTAGAGGAAAGATGCTAGGTTAGAATTAATAATATCAACTACATTGTCTCATTGTGAAAATGCTTAACATAATTACAATTGATGGTGCTGTTAGGGTAGATGAACTTATAGATACAAAACTTGTGTAACTTTTGCATGACAGACTAAACTGTGATTATACAATATACAACTGGATTTTTTTGTTGTCTGTAAAACAAAAACAGTTGCAGCGTGCCTGATAAAATGATACTTTAGGCTATTGTCACTATTATTTTTTAAATCAATAGTTGCTTTCTGTGGAGGGTGCCATTCAGAGCTGGTTTGTCCCACAGTCCCAGTGCAGCAACTGGGATTTGTAGCTTCAGTATCTGTTGGGCAGAGGTCAAATAAAATGCATTACAAAGGTTCCATTAAAATCCTGAAGGAAATACCCACTCACTGTGGGAATGTCATGTCCCATGTACAAAGGAGAAAATGGAAAGAAAGTGAAGGTGAAAGAACTTTTCTAAACCTGCCTGCTCTTCTGTGAGTAAACCCATGTACAGTTGTTTTTCTGTGCAGTTTTAGGCTTTCATTGAATAAAAAGATTCTGTGAAATGTATTAGAATGCATGCTATATTGCAAATATAATACTGATTAGAAATAACACGCATGCTGCCTGGAAACAGAAAATAATTGCTATGAATCCAAAGGCCATATATATATATATATATATATACACACACATGGTTTTAAAGGAAGAAAAACCCGTAGCTGGTGCAAAATATTATGTACTATGGAAACTGATGTAGGGGAACCTGAGACAGAGCACATTCTTTGCTTTAACATATGTTAACTGTTTTTTGGGGGAAAGCTTTTACAAGGGCATGGAGTTTCTCCCTAAAAATATAATCTGCTTTAAAGCACAATCACCCACCTGATAGCAAAAATATCGACTAGGCTAGATCATCCTCACCCATTTCGCCCACTGAGGTTAAGGAAGATGATTCAATGGGTCTTCCCATTAAGGAACCCAGGTACAGCAAAGGGAAGATGAACTCTTGGCATTCCCTGGAGGTAGGCTCTGTAATGTGCCCATTATTTTCCATGTTATCCATAAACAGAATCAGAGTGATGAGGTTCACCAATTCCTACTTTTTCAGACCAGAATAAATAATTCTGACTTCTATCTTGGCCATCTCTATAAAACAAATTTTACCTTTTGAGGCACCTGAGGCGAGGTTTCCATTTATAGTCAAAGAAAATATTAACATAGTATCATAAGCGTGACTCCTCCAGGTAGCAGTCTCTGCACACTACCTTGAATAACTACCTTGAATGTTATTAGTTGTTGTTGTTATTTTCGTATCTTGTGTTCTTTAGACCCATGAGTATGTTACTTCAAACCTTAATGAAATTCTGCAGGATACTGCAAGCAACACTGGAGGTTCTTAGTATCAGGACATACTATATTTTGATCTGCCTTTCTCTTGACCAAAGGACTAAATGTTAAATCGCAAAATTAAATTTGTTTTGTACATTCGTCGTCTTCTTCAGGAATGTGGCTTTCAAAAGCAAACAGATCTAGGAAAATATAAATAATGTTATTATTCTGGGAAATTCTCCATCTTTATATTATACTTCAGAGTTTACAAACACACATGCACACCTTCGTCTGTGGAAATCAAAAATGCTTTATGTTAAGCCAGTAACTGTCCTTTATATTTTCTCATCCTCAGTATTATGTTCATCCTGCATGTGATACTGTACTGAACTATTTGCTGTTTAGTTTGAATACTTACGCTTTGAATACTTCTGTAAGTAGACATTTGTATTTATCTAGGTAGCTAAACATCTTTTGCGTGACCCTTAGTCCATATTGGTTTATGATTTCTTTCTAGAGCCTGTGCCAGCCCACAGAGACTGGCAGAATGACATGGACAGCAGCCCACAAGAACATCACTCCCTAGGGACCAGTCGACTGCTGTATCACATTACGGATGGAGACAATCCTCTTTTGTCACCACGCTGCTCTATCTTTAGCCAAAGCCAGAGATTTAATCTAGACACAGAGTCTGCCCCTTCTCCACCAAGTGCTCAACCTTTCATGATGTAAGAAAATATATTTTAATTCTTAGATATTTTAAATAACTTTGGTACAATCCACGATCTTTGACTCTTCGTGTTTTTTCAGTTACTCTTATGTCATAAACAAGAATTTTTCATATTGTAGCATATTTTGACATGGTTAATTTGCAATACCAGAAATAGGATCTAGCATTTTTTCAATAATAACACAGTACAATATTATTTGAAGTCTTTGTTAATTATAGTTAGCAAGGACAGTTTTGAATGTTAGTTAGTAGTTAGTCTGATGAGTGAACATAGATAGAGAGGGCTATCAAGGTATAATACTAAAAATTTCAGTTGTAATTAATAGAACTATAGCTTGAGTCATTCACTACATATGAGAGTGTCATAGAACATATGAACAGTCCATATATGTGATCTCCAGAAACCAAGCTGTGAGTTTCAGACAGAAACCAAATTTTCTTAAGAGCTTATATGCATAGCTGTGAGCTGCATATGAATAATAATCAGATCTATTGATTTGCAATTGTAAAAAATCGGAAACTAAACTGCCTTCAAAATGATAATGTTTATTCCCAGTAATAAAAAACTCCCTGAGTTTACCTTTACAAATCATGTTGTTACAGTCTCCTGTTATGGTGGGAAGATTTGTGAAGTAAGATGGGGGTGTTAAATGTAAATACTGGATCAGGTTGTGACCTACTAGATTAAACTTTTGAAAAATATTCAGAAATCCCACAATTAATTAAAAAGAAAAGAGAGAGAGTGAAAGACAGATGGTGAACTCATTAGTATACCCTAGGGGTACCTTCAAGCAAAAGCAATTGTTTTATGCTTACTTTGTAAAACTAAACTATCTCTAGCTGCAAATTCTGAAGTGCTAGGAAAGTGTTAAGTGTGCCTGAAACAAGGCACGGTCCATTATAACCAGTTCTTTGATCCAGCTACTATGCTTTCGGCTTTTGCAGGCCAAGAAGTTCTTCTAGATGTAACTGTGAAGAATGCAAAGAACCACAAACAGTAGCACAACTTACCAAGCATCTTCAGAGTCTCAAGAGAAAGATTAGGAAGTATGAAGAAAAGTTTGAGCAAGAAAAAAAATACCTGGTAAGATAATAATTGAAAAGAGAAAGGGAAATACTACAAGAGGGAAGCAAGAATCCCAGTGTATTTAAACTTATGCAAAAAAATAGGAAAAAGGGTATTTTTGGTAAAATGAAATAGGAAAATCATCGATGAGGGAATATCTTTTTATCATCTTTCAGTGTATGCAGTAGTTCTGAGACTCTAATTTGCATTTTCTTTGGATTACCTTTGTTGCAAAATATTCATCTTCTAGATGTGTGAGAAGTGCGAATCAGTGAAACACAGCTGACAGGCTTGTGAACCAAAATGATTCAAAGGATGAAAAGCTACTTATTTACTTTGTAGAAGTCATTTGCTTGGAAACTGTTGCTCTGCTGTGCAGATTCCTTCATTCAGGCAGACTCCTGTAAACCTCCAAAGCATAGGGCTCAACAGAAGCTGATGGCAGAAATTAGAGAAATAAAAATGGTGGTGTGTTGCTGGTGGGGGGTTGTTTGAGGTCAGTGGTGTGCTCTGTGCAGCGTATGCAAGATCATCGCTCATATCGAGCTAGTTTGTGTTAAGGTGAATTGTGCAGTATAAACATATCAAAACATCCGCGATGCTAAAGATGTGTACAATATGAAACAGGGAAGTTTGTGATATTTTATGACTACATTAAAATGAAAATTCAGCAAATTCTATATTACTTTGTAATCTCATCAATGACTGCAAACTTAAACGTGCATTTGTGAATTGTACTGCCCTATGGTCATCATATACTCTTAGGAGTAAAATTCCATGCTTAAACAGTCATCACACTGTGACCAGAAAAAGAATTTATTTGGGAGGTTTAATTTTGCAAAACTGTTCTGCCATTTTAAATATCTGAGTTTTGAAGATCCAGTATAAATTGATTTTAATTTGGAGGCAATTTCTAAATGCAAAGAAAGAACTGATATACAAAGCTTTTGTTGTTTGTTGCTTTTGAAATCACTCTGTTGCACAGGATTTTGTCATTTGATTAGTTAAGCAGTTCGGTTGAAATGTTTAAAATCCTGTTTCCCAAGAGAATCCCTGTCTTAAAGCAGTAAGGGCTTATCCCTGCAAGGGACAGAGTGCTTCGGTTACCATCCTGGAAATCACTCAGGAACTTGACTAACATTAGGTCCTTTTCAAGTCACTGAGATTACTTATCCAATTAGTCACGGACTTAAATGTTTTTTTAGGATCAGAGCCAAAATACTCAGATCCATGTAGCACTGTGCCACAATGGGGAGAGATAAGGCATGGTAAATTATTACCATGATCAAGCCAAATGCTCTGCATGACACTATGATATAGTGCAGTTGGAACTACGGACAGTTTTTAGCACACTGTGCTAAAATAGGTTTTTATCTGTTTGATTGTATAACCATCAATTCCTTCTTTTTTATTCTTCCTTTTTTCTTTACATTCAGCCTTCACATGGTGACAAGACTTCCAATCCTGAAGTTCTGAAATGGATGAATGATTTGGCCAAAGGTCGTAAGCAGCTCAAAGGTACATAATAGCATGTCATTTCACTTTATTGTTGAAGCTTTTGGAAGTATAAGTGTACCTGGAATATTTTAGAGCTAGTTTTCTAACGTCAGTGCTCTGCTTATTTTTCACTAGTGCGTGGGAATAAGTCTCCCAATGACAACAAATGACTTGCCTTGATTCCTGAAAGCAGGGATTAAAGTAAGCCAGTTCAACCCTCATAACAAGGCTAAAAAGGGGAAGGGAAAAAGACATCATCCCTCCCACATAACTGTAAACATTCATGCAAAAGGCAATGTTAGGCTGAATGTTTTTGAGTGTCTGAAATACAGAACTACAAAGTTAAAAGTGTCTTTGTAATAGTACAAATGTACGTGCAAAATGAATGTTTAGGACTGAGGTTACACAACTCTAAAGCTTTTATTTTTTTGATCATAGAAATGGATCTTTCCCAGATATTAGATTTGGTCTTGAGGGTCAAGTTTTGCCCTTGACTGTCTGCATACCACTCCATTAATATCTGTGGGTGTATCACATGCCTGTCCTCAGGGAGAATGTAGCCAGGACTGATTGATTTTTTTTTCCTTAAGATTATTTATAATTTATTTATAAAAAATAGGAAAAAAAAAAATCTTTTTTTCCCCATTATAAATGGATTCTCACTACTAATTAAATTGTAGTATTATGTTTCATCTCTTGTTTTGGGTATCGTTAAGAATAGAGATATAGAGGGTGTGATTGTGGTAAATAAAGAATTAGAAACTCATCTTTCAGTAAATTTCTTCTGGAAAGTTCTCCCTTAATATTTATAAAAAATAGGAAAAAAAAAAATCTTTTTTTCCCCATTATAAATGGATTCTCACTACTAATTAAATTGTAGTATTATGTTTCATCTCTTGTTTTGGGTATCGTTAAGAATAGAGATATAGAGGGTGTGATTGTGGTAAATAAAGAATTAGAAACTCATCTTTCAGTAAATTTCTTCTGGAAAGTTCTCCCTTAAAGGCT
>NW_009205989.1:53098-53449 GCF_000690835.1 Fulmarus glacialis | reverse complement strand
CCCCCCCACACCTTGAACCTTGTGTTACAAATCCAGGAAGGGCAAATGAGAGGAAATGACCAAACTACATAGTTAACTTTCTGAAAATTCTCTCTCTGACTCAACCATTGCTTCAGCTAGCCAGAAGGGGGTCTAGCTTTCATAGATCAGCCTCACCTTCACACCCAAAATGCCTTGATCCTGTGAACACCCTTGATTTTAATATCTTGAATAATGACACTGCTTTTAAGTGAAGCAAGATTCATGAGGTTCATGGGACAGGCGCAACTGAAATAGAAAAGCACTTAAGTGCTTGTAGGTCCTTCTTCAAGTTCGTAAGGCTTGTCCATCCTTCCTAGCTCTATGAGTTTA
>NW_009205989.1:52588-53055 GCF_000690835.1 Fulmarus glacialis | reverse complement strand
CCCTACAAACCTGGCCTGTATCCTCAGACTGTCACAGCTAAAAATTATGTTACTCTTTCTGCACGTTAGATTCAATAAAACTAACACATTTGGAGCCATCAATCTCCTGCCTTGCCCAAGGTCCTTCACCAGCCAGGCATACTCTAGGAACAAAGCCTGGTTTTACGGGAGCTAATTCAGACCTTAATTCAATTTCCTTGTTGCTCTGTGCAGGTCCCTAGAGTTGTAGGGTCTTTGGCTTGGTGTCAAGCTAATATACTTACATACTTTATTGCATCCAGGCGGGTTGCTGACTGTGAGGCTAGGACACACTGTAACCTATATGTCTTCTGCTGGGTTGCTCTGGTGCTCTTCTGCCAGGGAAGTCATTTAAGCAAAGTGGCTGATGCTCCTTGTGAGGACCAGCTCACCAGTAGCCTGGCTGGGATGGCAATGCAGCCTCTGGAAGGGAGGACTATGGTTTAAAT
>NW_009205989.1:43602-52554 GCF_000690835.1 Fulmarus glacialis | reverse complement strand
GGGCTGGTTGTGCAGACCTGGAGCACATGGCTCCAGCAGCCTGGCAGCTGGCATGGCGGGCTCTGTAGCACAGCTTAGCCTGCCCAGCCCTTCTTAGAGGAGGGCCTTCGCTCTCCTCCTCACTTGTGCAGCAGCACGGGACGGCAGGCAAGCACAGCTGGGGTGAGAGTGGGGCAGAGACACTGCCTCTTGTCCAGAAAAGCATTTGTGAAGGACTGCATCCTTAGCCAACAATTCCCACAGCAGGCTTGGACATGTTCTTACTTATCCAGACATCAGATCACTTGAGAGTGCATGGGTTTAATGAGGAGAAGAGAGAGAGAGAGAGCTCTGCTTCCATATGCCACCCACACCAAACTTCCCACAAATACTCTCCAGTGCTGTTTGTCCATTTAAGCCCCTTTCCTAACCTCACTCCCACTGAAATTCTGCACTGATTCCTACCCAGACCCCACTCTTTAACCCAGTGCCTCTTCAGTCCTCACCCATGGTAACACCTTATGTGTCAAAGATGGGCTTGGAGGAAAAAGAGAAGTACATATGTGCTATAAGTTTCATTGGCCTGGACACATCTCATCCCTTGACCATTGGATTTCACTTTAACCAGATAAAGATGTTACATGTTGAAGTGAAGCAGAGTTACTTTCCTACACAACTGTGGTATGATACTAATTGTATGCAAGAAATAGGGATGTTTTTTTTTTCTTGTAGTGTCAGAGGAAACGTCTTTGCGATTATTTCTAATCTATTTACTTGCCAAGTAATTTGCCTTTCAGAGCTGAAACTCAGAATGTCGGAAGAGAAAAACTGTACCTCTAGAGCACCCCAAAGAAATGGTCATTCTGAAAGCACTGGGACCTCTAAAGAGGCTGGGACACAGGAGGCCACAAGCATGGAACCAGCTCCCTCAGTAGAAGAAACCATGGATAGCGTATTGAGACGATTAAAGGAGAAAAGACAACACTTCAACCTTCCGGAGTCTATTAAGGTATTTAACAAGTATGGTTGTTTCTTTCAGAACATTATAATCTGAGGCAGATATTAATTAGTGTGTAGCTGTCTCAGGCTATGCTGGTGGGTGTGCATCCTGTGTCTTCTGGCACTGCAGTGCATTTTCTCTCTAACAAGATGGGAGCTCTAGTGCAGTTTTCTAAAGTGACTTTTCTGTGAAGAGTTGCACAGAAAAAGAGGTGCAGAAGGTTTTTTCAAATAGTGCTAAGTGCTCAGAGATGCATGTGTAAGACTGTTTGCCAGGCACTGCTGAAACCTGCCTACTTGAGGTTGTATGCTCAGGAAGTGCATATTCCAGTGTATCAAAGATGGTAACAGCAAAAGCAATCCTATCTTGAGTCCACAGAAACTGTGTGACTAAAAAAGTTCTTGAAGTTATTCTGACAATAAAGGTCCCCTCTCACCTGAGAAATGCTGAAAGCCTCCGCTCGGTTGATCGCACTGTGCTAAGATCACATGGATAACACAGACTGCTTTGCTCTTCTGATCTTGTACATTTACTTGTGCTGACTGCCTCTGCTCTTCCACGTTCTCAATTACTCTTCTAAATTTAGGAGCAATATTCCATGAAACATGCTTGCTTGGCTGGGCAATTTATTTTTGTTTTTAAACTAGTACATATTCTAAAATTCTGCTGTACCTCCACACTACTGGCACATTATAGGGTCTGTCTGAAGCTGTTGTTCAGTTCAATACATATTGTCCATAAAAATACTTCTTTTGGGGGCTATTTTTGCTGTCAGTGGTGTTGCTATCCCTGATGCTATACAGCCAAGCAAGACAATAAATTCTGCCCTCAAAGGTACCTAAAATCTAAATGTTGACAGTAACATTTAGACTCTGGCTGATGAACGAAAAAGGTGAGGGGGTGAGGGGGACAAGGAGGAGTGAAGAAGAACTAAATGCTAAACCATGCGAGAGCTAAGAAATTATTCTGGGTGGATTTCACTAGCAGAAAGTACCCAACAGAGATAATTTTTAATTTTTTGTTTTGTTTCTATTCTCGGCTCTTAAACAACTAGTTACTGTATAAAAACTAGGACTGTGCATAATGATGCCGTGCTTCTGAGATCTTGAGCTCTGCATACATGACTGATTTTGCAATTGTTTCTTTTTATAAACTATTTTTTTTAAAACCTGAAATGGAAAAAGTGTTTCATAACCAGAACTCCTTTGTAAGAAAACAAAAGATGACAACAAAACCATGTTGTTCTGTATATAGTCCTAACATCCTAACAGTGCAGACTGCATGATAATATTTTCAGTTGTTACATTCTTCTTTTTATTATGCAAGGAGTGAGATCAGATGACACCAAACCAGATGTCAGTGAGGAAATCTTGTCCAGAAAAACTCTCTTATAAGAGTAAGTTGGGTGTGGGTCTCTGTCCCACTCATTTTTCGATTAATTGGACGACTTCTCCTGATTTTCCAAGAGACAACCTCCTAAATCTGTGCAATGGCAGTGCTGATTTGAAATATTCTCATAGAGAATTCTGTAATGTAAATTAAATGTTTGCACAAGTCAATATTTTCAAATTTTTTAAAAAGATCTTCATTTTTTTCTTCTTGTATTCTTGTAGAGACAACTTGTGTTGAAAGAACAATCCGTTTGTTAGCAAAGGTGTTTGATGATAGTTATACGAAACTGCTATGGAACAGAGGCTTGAAAAGGAGTAATATGAAGTCAAACTGATCCATTTCAAAATGATACATTTTAGTAGATCCTTAAGTATAACATTAAAAATGATTGTTATTTGATTATGAGTTATCCTGAACTTTCGGGGGAGAATGAGCACTGATGATGTGAAATGAATCAAGGATGTCTGCTGGTTACAGCAAAGATCAAAGGCTTCATTTCAGCTACATGCAACTTTGGTGTTACT
Organism: Fulmarus glacialis; assembly: GCF_000690835.1. Classification (NCBI taxonomy): domain Eukaryota; kingdom Metazoa; phylum Chordata; class Aves; order Procellariiformes; family Procellariidae; genus Fulmarus; species Fulmarus glacialis. The sequence continues at coordinate 49,659 of NW_009205989.1, read as the reverse complement.
GTAGATATTTTTTATGTGCAACATTTTATTTTATATATAGCATTTAGATCCTGTACCAGAATCTGAGCTAGGTTAATAGTAAACTAATTGTGGCTAAATGTTTCTTTTTTCAAAATATAGTTATTTTGGGTAAGGATAGTGTTTCCATAAAAGCCTGCTGAGTTCTCCCCTGAAGTTCAGGCCCTGCTGAAATACAAATGAGAGAATGAGGGTCCTTAGGAGAGGTGCAGAGTAAAATCCTGAACCACCCAGTATGTCTAAAGGGGACAAGCCACAAGATCTGAATATGAAATGGCAGAATGTGGTTTTCAGGACAAAACACCCTTCCCACAAAAAAGCCTGTGAGTAAAGTTATTGAATGAGAAGACTTAGAGAAAATTGGGATTGGCCTGTGAATGATTCAGTAACCCAAAAAGAGATGGCCACCTATTACTATTTGTGGCACTAGCTCCTTGTGCTGGGAGCTGGTGACGTATTTAACAGTTCACCTCATTTTTAGGTACAGGGTTTCAGGAAAAAAAGATTAAGACCGTGAATGTAGGAGTTCAGGAGCCAAAAGGCAAATAGACATAATTTGAATCATATTACTCAAAAAACCCACCGAATCCCAAAACCCCAAACCCAAATCCCAACTCCTGACTTTTAAACCAATGTGAACGTTTAATGGCCGGGTATGTAATTGCTGCCTCGGTCACAACGAGGAGGGGCACAGCCCTGCGGTGCTCAACTGTGGTTCACCAGCACATGCGGCCTTTCACAGTGGGGCTACAGTCAGACTTGGCCTGACCCTCAGCTAAAGTAAACTGGCATCGTTCTACGGATGTGCCATGTCACTTGTTGCCTTCCTTTAAAATTTTTCTTACAATTTTTGTGTTAAATGCTGCTTTGTAATGAGCCACCACACATCCCCGGGTGGCAGACTTAGTAGGCCCTGGGAACCCGGGCTCATGGCCTGCATGGAAACAACGGGCTGCGTCTGAGAGTGAAAGGCCCCAGTCAGGCCCAATCTGGCTGTCGTATCGTCTGTCCTCAGAGTCTGTATCTTCTGTCTGGAGAAACAGCAGTGAACTTAAAAGGCGTAAGCATTCAGGGAACTTACTAGTGAGGAAGACAACTGCGCACAATACTTTATGTGCCTTTGTCCCAAGTTATGAAAACCAAACTACTACCTTAGCTTTAGATGTAGTCTCCTTTTTCTTTCTTTATATGCAACAAACAACTTTTGCCTTATATTTAGTTTGAAGATTTGCGGTCTGTCCCCCACAGCTTTTTTCAGACTGGTTACCTTTATGTATCTGTTCTCTCATTATTGACCCGCTTCAGTTCATCTTTTCCTTGTGTTTTTATTCAATTAGCGTTGAATTTCATGCTGCTGTATGCAGCCTACAGTCCTAAGACGTCTCAGACAATTCTGTAGTTTGTGATTCCACCTGCCTTCTCTGATTTTGAAATTATCAGCCATTTTGAACTTAGCAGAATACAAACCTGTCTTGAGATTGCTAATGAAATGAGCTAGTGAAATAGGCCCAAATGCTAAACCCCCTTGAGATTGTTTCTCATGTGTAAAATCAATATTAATGATCACTCCCTGTTTCCTCCTAACCATTCAGCTGCTCCAGGCTTAATAGTTTTTGAAAGAATTAACCTTGTATTAATTGCAGAACTAGCAATAAGTAAACCAATTAGCTACTTTATAATACTCCCACATTCTAGTTAGCAGCTCTTCTCTTAACATGAATGACAGATAATTTTGGAGTGATTAATTCATGCAGACCTTTAAGGCAAAATATGATTAGTGGTTCTGCACTGTTTTTTGCATTTGGGCAGCAAACAAAAAAGATTTTGCTCCTGCTGACATTAATAGCAAGGCACTCCTTTGGTATTAGAAGAGCATTACTTCTTCAGGGCTTGATATATTTTCAAAAAGTAGAGGCTAATTATTAAAAATACTTCTCCAAGTTGTCAATAAAAAACCTAGTCATCGACTTTCTGCAGAAAGGCGCCCTCCCCCCCCCCAACTCCATCATTCTTCACATTACTTCATTGTGGTGGACGAGCTCTTCTCCAAACCTCCGAACACTTCGCCCTCATGCATACAGATCTGTCGTGATCTGGCAGAGACTGTGGAAAATTACATTAGCTTCACGTGCTCCCTGCTGTTCCGACCCAGATGAAAATACGCAAGTGTCAGGAGCAGATCTTCTTGGAAAGAGGAGGAAAGGGAGAGCAGGAGAGAAATACCAGTTAAATAGTGTGCTCCCTGCAGCAGACACCTATACATATATTGGTATATCACCAACACTGACAAATCGCATCGTTGAAAAATCAACATCCGTCTTTCTGGTACCAGTGATTCATATTGTGATTTTTGAACAGAAATAAGCTGCTAGTGTTAGGTGTTCAGCCCAGCAGAGCAAGAACTGTGACTGACGGAGAAAGCCCACCTCCATTCCTATTGTTAGTAGAGGGCTGCTCTTTCTGCAGCTTCCCCATACCGGTTCTACAGATGCATACTGTCCAGCCGTAATTTCCTGCTGGCTGATCAGATTAGTCTTCCGTTTCGTTTTAGAGATAGCACCTTTTTCTAGTATGCAGAGCATTTATGGGGTGTTAACCATGGTATCACAATGTTTGGATGTTTAGGGATTTCATTGTGAATCTATCATTCCACTCTGTAAATATGTTGTGTTTGCACAGCTGAAGCTTTCTGTTCTTCATCCCTTCCCAGCCAAGGCAAGTCTATTTTTCTTACCCTTACCAGCCAAGGCAAGTCTATTTTTCTTAATGAATAGTTAAAAAGTTGAGAAATGTCCACTTGCATTTTTGCAAGTTCCTGAGTATTTTGTCTAGAATCGTGTTCTCATTTGTTACAACTAAATAATATTTAATATATAATGGTGAATGCTATCTATGATTTATGAACTGATCTGGCAAATAGAAGTTAATAACATACAGATCTCATTAATTGATTTCTCCCTAGAATGGATGAGAAAAATATTTCTTTAGTTTTTCAGTTACAATGACTATTCATAAATGTTACCTAAACATTGGAAAATGTTCTAGGAAAGTACTGCACTGATATCTGTGGGACCTCAATGCCAACACCTTCTACTCAGATGCTGCAGTCATTTTTTTGTGAGCCTGCCTTTCCAAAACCCAACCCATGAGATATACCCCATGTCCATGCCATTTGGCTGTGATATTCAAGCAAAAACCTCTGCCTGTTTAGACTTTCTGTCAACTGGTATTCCCAGAAAAATTTTTCAGGTGCAGGCTCTGATTGAGCCACACACAAAGATTCTTGCCTTATTGAGTAAGACCGAAGTTTGTACCCTTGGAAACTTTCCAGATAAGAATACAGTGTTCTGTCTAATACTGCTTCCTGACTTTAAGCTTGTTAAATTGCTTTCGTAGAATAGTGATTTTGAAAGAAATCAAGGCAATCAAGTATTAGATCTTTATATAATGACGTTAAGAAAAATAACATTCCAGCCTTTCAGTACTCCAGAAGAGCGAGCACAAGTTCAGGCCACAAAGACTCCGCTTTGGCCAGACAAAGTAAATACAGTGTATTTTCCACTGGTAGAGGCCTAACCTAACACCTGCTCTGATCAGTAGAAGTGTCTCCTAACTCTCATCGGCTTTGCGTTAGGCCTTGAGAGGGTGACATGTACTTTGATTCATTTAAAACTTCAGTCATGTGAATTTGGACTCTCTTCTTGCCAAGTCCCCATTGATCTCAGTGTGGACAGAAACAGAATTCTTTATTAATGTTTATCTGGGGAGGATAGATTATTAAACAGATACCTACCTGTACCCTTGTCATGAAATCCTGACTCATGATCTTGTAAATAACTTTTTTAAATAGGATATGACAAAAAAGCAAATGGCTTTGGAAAAAATCAATCTTCAGAAATGTCTACTATATTTTGAGAGTATTCATGGACAACCTGTAAGTATACCATGGAAAGATAGGTAAATTAAAAATTATCTAACTTCTCTAACAAATATTTTTGGACTCATATATTAAATATATTTAGATGACTTTTACATGATTAACATAATTTTAGTTATTTCAAACTAATCTTCAGGTATAAATGTTATTGCCTGATACTGATGAATTTGGTTTATATTTTAAAAAATAAAATAAAAAAGCAAGTTTCTATTGGCCCTGCATCTCTTTTCATGATCGGAAGTTGCAGGTTTTGATGATAAAGGTGGAGGATTATATATGCACAGCAGACTTGGCTCATGCATACTGTAGCTGTGCTATGACGTATGAAAGGTTAGAACGCTTAGCAGCTGAGAAAGGTTTATAGGGCACCATCTGAGACATGAAATACAAAAATGACATGACCTGTCATCTGTGTTTTTTCCTTTATTTCACAGCAGCACTTAAAAACTATTAATTAAAATCCTTTCAAGGGACATCATTGCTGAATGTAGGTACAAAACAAAAAATTGCCACCATCGGTATGATGATGATTTGAAAATTTGTCTGAACACAACTGAGGAATTCCTGTTTGATGTCTATGTCTGTTTTCTTATGACTGTCTCTGTTTCTGGCTAGTAATTGTTGTGGTAGAGAAAAAGGGGAGTGGCATCAGCACGTGTCCAAAAAAATATGCCAGCTCTTAAAATTATTGTGATCTGAATCTGATCTTTCTGCATCTTGGATAAAATCATTTCTGTCCATCTTCTTTGGGCTTGGAATGGGAACTGAAGGATGGAGAGAATATATAGGAAGGGTATGAAGAAATTGTATTTCCTAAGAAGGAGAACAAAAAAGAAATTTAGTTACTAGTGCTATAAAGAGGTAAAAGAGACTTGAAGATTCAAAGATAGAAAAGAGGATAATAGGGCATGCTTTGTAGCATGGGGTTCAGAGAGGGTGTTTCTTCTCAAGGTTGAAGCAGCTCTATAACTAGCTAAGAAAGAAGATGCTAACTGCATAAGGAAAGAGGTGATCAATGATACTAAGCAGCTGTGAGGGAATCCTAGGTCTGCCAAACAGCTCTGTCTTCAGGTCAAAGAAAGCTCAGGGACAGTCAAGAATCTAAAGCAGGGAAATGGAAGTTAGGCAAGATTATTGCATCTTTTTTCTGTTGTTGAAAATAAACAAGCAATATCTGGAGACGCTCCACACAGTTACAGTTGCATACGTAAATAATCCTGTATCTTAGAGAAGCAAATTTTAATCTTTGTATCTAAATCAATGTATTTTCCCAAGGTAAAGGGGTGAAGAGTCTGCATGCATCCTGGGCACCAAGAACAGCTGGAGCGTGAGGCCAGCAAGGCCTGAGCTCAGTGGCGAGCACAATTCAGAGCTAGAGGGGCCCAGGAAAGAGAGCTCTGCTGGGGAAGCTCACGCAGTTTGTAAAAGCTGGGAGCTGATGACTTGGAGAAGGCAAATCGGTGACTGCCCAGGCAGCGGCACGCTGGTGACATTAGCCAACAAAACAGGTGCCTCTCTGCTAGCAAAAAGGTGTCCCAGTGCAGAAAATGCGTTTTCACAATACTTGAGCGTTGATTGCTGAAGCCTCAAGATTCGCTACTTTAGATGTTTGAAATAGCAACCCATGACATGCTTTGTCATTTAACACATATCACACCATACCATTATCAAAAAGTTAATTTGAATGGAGTGTACTGGGATTCCAAGAAAATGATCAGAAATTTAGCCTATTATGCAAAAACTTTGGTGGTTTGTTGTGGGTTTTTTGTGGGTGTTTTTTTGTTTTGTTTTGTTTTTTTTCTTTTCTTTTTAAGCAAATAGCAAAATTCAGTCCTAGACAATGTTACGGTTATTGTCGAAACCGCCTTTGGGAGTACAAAGAGAGAACCCATCAGAAAAAATTATCAAGTTGCTTCATACTCAGAGTATTATGAATGCAGCAGCCTTGAAACACAGTGGAGAGCGCTGGTGACGATGTTTGCCCTGCTGATGTATATTATGGATGAGCACCATCTTTATCCAGACTTACCTGAGCAAAGTCAGACAGAGAGAGCTCTGACTGGGATTAAAACAGAAAATGATCTCTTCTAGCGTTTGTGGCA
>NW_009205989.1:36019-43533 GCF_000690835.1 Fulmarus glacialis | reverse complement strand
TATGTGTTGCAATCAAATGGAACATGAAGACTGGGGAAGAGAGGTGGACTAGCTGGGATAGGCAAGCCCTGACATTCTGCAGTGAAGCATGCCTCTAGAAATAGTCCCTAACTACTCAGTCAGCCAGACATATGTGGTGTCATCAACCTGCGTTTGTCTACTGTCACTCTTACTCCTAATGACCAGGTATTTGTCTGTTTCTGAGCAACTCTGGACTACTGTCCATACTGTTAGCCAGCCTGTATCTCTTCAAACCTGCCATGTGTTCACGCATCTGAGCGTGCGTAGCTGGGCTTCAATGCAGTAGCGCAGTTGCAGTGCCAAAAGACAGCGAAACTGCACCCCGTGGGTGCTGATAGGCATGTAAGTTGAGGAGCAGAGGCTGATGGGGGCTAGTTTGCAAATGACTCTGTTTTGACATTTAATCACTGAGGAACATGTTGTTTTTCTGGTTTTGTGGTTTTTTTTCTTTTTTCTTGTGGGATTTGCTCTTTTTTTCCTTAATACAGTAAGTCGATCTACTGCACAACTAGTTTCCATAAGGTTTATTTTTGTATTTACAAATATTTGTGGCTGTGTCAGGCTCCTAGTACCTGATCTAAAATAACATTCTCCTTCAAATCAATGCTCCTAGCGCTCATAAAAGAGCAAGAGCAAACTAAACCAACAGACGGTTAATCCCGATTGTGGAAGGCAGTTCCAAGGAGGGATGCACAGAGCAACTGTACACGGAGCCAGCTCACTCACTGAGGCTGTAAAGCTGTATTCTCAGCACTCCCCATCCCACTGGGCCACTAATATATTGGCCCAGGCAGACTGTCACATTACTGTAGCTAGCCTGTTGCCATTATTACAGTTACTTAAGCGAGACATCAATGCAATGCACAGCAGAAGCATATCTTAACTCTTACAACTCTACTAACATCTTCAGAAAGAGATAGAGAATAGTTTACCCTCTGTCTGGGCAGTGTGGCTCAGGGAAGTGAGGAATCCGCATTGGATATTTTCCATTAGAAAACAGATCGCCATTTTCCTTTTCAGAAATTTTAAGGATTAAACTACAGTTCCCGTGGAATATCTATGGAAGCAAAATACACATCAGGTCATACTCTTTTAACACCTTTTTTAGCTTTACAGGAGCAAATGAGAAATTTTTTTTTTTTTTTAATTTTGGAGGAGTACATTTTGTTATGATTTCCCTTTAGGTAACTAAGCAAGAAAAGAGTCTCATGAAACCGCTTTACGACAGATACAGAATTATCAAGAAACTTCTCGCAACTCCATCTTTGATCACAACAATTGTAAGTTGGAAAGAATTCATATCCATTGTCAAGAAAACATACTAAAAATGCTGTGTGTGCTTTGAACCTCCATGTCAGTTTGGCAGCAATAGGACTACAGGATATTTGAAGAATCTGCTCATTGGTTAATACAGGGTGTTGATATTTCAAATACAGCAAGTGCTCTGTAAAAGTCAACTTCTAAGCATGCCAGAGGTTGTAATGTATGGCAGCAGCTTCTGAGGCAATCACGTGAAATGACTGGGTAAGAGATCAAAGGCTGGCATTAGTTTTCTATTATGGCTAACGTAAGCAACACAGAATGAAACCTGTCTCTTTCCATGAAGCACTATACTGTCACTATATCTGTATTCTATATTTTGTTGACAATGCTTTTATCAATCATGTGGCACATAAATGCCATTTGTAGTACTTTAATTAATAATATATCAATGTAATGTAACAGTACTGGTCTCACTGTGAGTAGAGCTAGTGGAATCTGGCTATTTGGAAATTAATTAGCATGTCTCTGTCAAAAATACTAATCTAATAGTAATTGAGGCTGGATTGATTTTAAAAATTATGAATTATTTTCTTGTTAGATGACAGTGGAACTTTAGGTTTCTTTGAAAAAAATCCCAGTGTAAATCTTTGTACACATGCACACGGCTATTTTATTTAAAAATTTAATTGAAGTTCCCTTGTGTTACTTCTTAGGAGCTTTGCTCTGTGGAGCTTTTATGTTTAGCCTTAGTTTCAACAGCTCAACTTTTCTTCTGAGGATGAAGGAACGTGAGGAAGACAGCGACATCACTCTATTTTGGTAGCTAACATTTGTAGCTATAAAACTGTGGAATCTCTACCTTCACCTCTTGTTACAGTCAGAATTTCTGGACATAATACAAACAGTAGATGGTATAGAAGAGGCGTACAAATTCCAGCAAGACTGCACTGCTTACATAAATACAGAATGTTCTTTAAATCTTTGCTACTTATAAAGGCTTTTGAGTAAACAGAAATAAATTGCTGGCTGGAGATACTCAGAAGCAGGGCCACCTTCTGTCCTGTTTAGTCACGGTGGACATCACACAGTAACTCAGTGGGTCCCACGAGACCTGTCATGAACAATCTTGGGTAGACCCGAGTAAAGCTTTCAATATGTGTAATCTATTTCAAGGAATACATCCATGAAGTTAGAGCCTAATTTTTTACGTTGTCATCCTATTAATTGTTAGCATTGTAATGTAAACAACTGATTTAATAATGCTTTACATTTTACAAGCAGGAGGAGGAAGACTCAGATGAAGACCATTCTCAAAGCAGCCATGAGTTGTCATCCGGTCCAATATCTTGCCTCCCTGTTGATGAGCACCTGTGTTACTCTCAGGAGGAGAGTGATCCTGCATATGTTTCACCTCTGGATGAAAAGAAAGTTTTCAGGCAAACAGCCTTGTCTATGTCCAATTTACATGAGGCAACAATGTAAGTTTTGTCTTTTTGCTTCTGAACTTTTTAAAGTGTTTCATGTGGACTTCGTAAATGAAACATCATTTCTACTTATTGCATGGGAATATTCTATACCGAAGTAGTGATTCAATGTTTAGTTATGAGAGAAAAGACACAGAGGACAGTTGTTGTTTGGGCAGCATACCTGTGGTTTGAGCTATTTATTCAACCAACCTTGTGCCAAGTCCATGAAGAGAAAGGTGAAGGAATGTAAGCAGATAGGAGCAATAACTACTTATATAGAGTGGTAGATACGACATAATGGCATTGTAAAGATACGCGGACCTACCTATAATTGCTGCGAAATTTTTAAATATCTAACTACTTATGTTCTTACAAAGCAGTCATAAAACAAAGCACAGTTCGGCCCAGCAGGATAGTCTGCTCTTCTCTGTGTGTGTACTGGGATTGACTGTGTGAGTGATGTAAAAATGTCAGAGACATGAGGCGTACAAACAGGAACAGGTGAGCTGAGTGAAGGATCATGCAATACATGGTCACAGGGGAGGCCATTGAATGCGTGTAAAATCAATTTCTTCCTTGCGTAAGCATAGTTATTAGTGTCTGGATGCCCAGAAAACTTAACACCACCCTCCTACCTTCCAGTATAAAACCAAAACAAAGCTCTCCTCCTGATCTGTAGTTAAGAATTTCAGATTGCATGAGACAACAAATCTCAAGATGCGCATGGGCTGTTATCACTCAGCCCTGAAACTTGTGGAAGAATATGCCTTCCAGGAACAGATGTGTTCTCGTAGCTCATGGGATGGTATCTTTTTCTTGTGTTTTCACTGGGCGCTCTCAGATGCATAAATGAAGTTGACTAGGCTCTACCAAAATTGCAAGTAAATAAAAATGTCTTGGTTTTCTATGTAACTCAACTATGTATGCAATAGTTTGCTCACAAATGCTGTGAAGATATTTCTGTGCATTTTGCTATTATAGAAAAAAACACCCCAAAACAGCTGCATATGTCATAACGGAAATCTTTCTCTGCTTAAAAACCTTATTCTTCAAATACCAGCTAAAACATGGCCTCCAAAAAATGTTGATTCTGGGTACCACTAGCATTTCCACTGCATCACAGTAATGTTTGGTAACACTGTTTTAGGAGTAGAGCTTGGATGTTGACTTTTATTAATTCAGTTACAGAGATGAAAAGCATTTCCTGTGAGATGCTGAGCCCTGTCAATTCCATTAATTCCACACAGAATTAAGACCAGTAGTAAGACTCAAGCCTGAAAGCTTTTCCTCCCATGTTGTCCATAGAGTCTCTGCCTTCACTTTATTAGAAGGGTGAGAATACTAGTGAAAGGGAAGGAGCACAACTGTTTATCGCGTGTGATGGTACAGCCAATTATATCCATAGTTGGAGGGATGTGGTGGAATGTCTCAGGGCTCCAAGATCAGTGCCTGCCATGGCCCAAAGCAGCAGGCTGCGTATTGCCCAAAGTCACAGCTTTTACGATACTTCCAAGCACATGGGGGTTTCATGGTCTTGTCTCTGTTTTACAGGCCTGTTCTGCTTGAACATCTCAGAGAAACAAGAGCAGATAAGAAAAGGCTTCGCAAAGCTCTCAGAGAGTTTGAGGAACAATTCTATAAACAGACAGGAAGGTAAATAACCAGCTCAACAAAAGCCCTCTCCTTCTCCCCTTTGGGCTCCTGCTCAGATGTGTTTGTTTCTGCTAGGGCAGGTACTCTTAGGTGGGCAGGCCAAAGAAGCTGCAGCTAGGGACTGGAAGATACCGTGGAGGTGTCTGGTCTCTGTGGAGTTGCCCATCATCCCCGCTTAGTTCCTCTGGGATGTGGGCATCCCTGAGGACGGTCTGGATCTGGGGATCTTCCAGGACACACCTGCAATGGGTATAAACGCCGCCTCAGCACGGGATCTTTCCTGAGCTGAAGAGTCTGTCTGAGGATGTAAGTCTGCAGGGATTACACTTGGCAGTTGGGCCATTTTTAAAAGGCCAGATTTAAAAACAGAAGCCACTGTTTCTTCCACCCATAGATAAAATACTGGCTACTTTTCACTCTTTGTTTATCCTCCTCCCTTCATTTAGCAAACTTCTTTGCTAAAAACCGCAGATGATATGGGCATGTAGTATTCTGGAAACCTTCTTCAAAGCACTATGTAATAACTTCTCTGCATATTTGAGAATGAAGTAGTCATGCTTGCACAGCTGACAAGAAAGAAAATTACCAGGTATATGAAAATTCAGTATTTTAAATGCTATTATTTCATTTCTGTCTATTAGAGCTTTTTGGTCCCGTCAAATTATCTTTAGTCACCTACAGTTAGGGGAAGGAAAAAAAAAAAATCCAACCCAATCCTCATTAGTTGTTGCAGAATTAGTTTTAAAGACTGTTTCTCTTCTTACTCATAAAAGTGATGGCACTTTTACTTCCTTTTCATAGGAGTCCTCAAAAAGAAGATCGGGTGCCAATGGCCGAGGAATACTCCGAATACAAGCACACAAAAGCCAAAATCAGGCTCTTGGAGGTTCTCATCAGTAAGCATGATATTTCCAAAACGATTTGAAGCGAACGCAATGCCATGACATTGTTCTCTAGCAAAAAACAAGCAAACAAACAACTAATGAAAAAGAGGAAGTAATTTTACAGGTCTAGGTCTGCTGCACAATTATTTGACACACTGAGATTTTTGATGCACTTTACCAATTATACTAGCTGGGATGAGAGAGGACAGCAATATGCAAGAATATTAAGCACGGGTGAGTGGACTATAGTATATATTTTTTTCCTTTTGAAAAAGCCTTGAAATGCACTGTGAGAATGTTAGAAATTAAAAGGATACGCAAGTATTGTAGATCCTCAGTTTGACCTGCTCTTAGTTTTAAAAGGTGTGAGGAAATGCTCTCCAGGTTTTTAGTACATCTTAGTACATGATAACGTACCACACATTTCTTTCCAGAATTAACATGCACTATAATTAACTATTAATGTTGGTTCTCAATGTGCTGATTCACTAGATTAAAAGAAACATAAGCTTAAAACAAATGAAGGAAAAACTCATGAATGTACTCAATCTTTCAAGACAGAGTTGCCATTCAATTCCAGTAGCTTCAAAGAAAGGTGCATACAAAGAACCAGTGCCAGGATTTGGTCTAAAATTCTGGGAGTAGAGCAAAGTGATGCTGCTTATGCAAAAAAAAGAAGGATGGAACATGACTGCCAAACAGAACTATTAGTTTTTTAGAAATAAGAGAAAGTGTTTGGCAAAATGAAATAGATGGAGTTTACTGGGAAGAGACAAAACAAATGTACTGGCTGCTGTCCTTTTCACTATGGTCCACAGGACCTGGCTCACGGTACTTAAAATTCAGTAAATAGATCAACTACATGCTAATTTTTATTTCTGTATTAAACTTTGCACTTTATTTTGCCTGATGCTATAACATTTGCTTTTTTAACTACCAAAGCTCATGTAGACGCATGCACTTTGTAAAATGTCAAAGTATTTCTTGTGTTATAAATTGCCACATATATATACATTAAAACAAGACTAGATGATTGCATTCTGCTAAGATATTTTGGATAAAGTACATGGTATATAATTGAGTGTCACAGTTATCTGATGAGGAATGCTAGACTTCTTGTTTAGTAAACATAAGATTATACGAAAGATATTTTTCCATTGGAATTATGCATCTTTCTTAACTTTCAGAGCACCACACTTTGTAATATTATGGAGATTTTTTCACTATTTGTGATAGATATTTGTGTGAAAAGCGGACTATTAACAGAAGGATTATCAGTGGGTTTTTGTACTAGAAATGAAAAGCAGGGATTCTGGGAAATACCTAGCCCAGACGTAAAGGAAGGAAGAATTTAAAAAAAAAAAAAAAAAAAAAAAAAGGACTTGAATAAGTTGAATCATGTTTAGTGTTTTGCTTTAACTGTCATTTTGTATTGACCACGTAGTATAAGCAACCTGTTTTCTATCTTGGTAAGAAGATTTTCATTTTATAAAGCCTATTATGTACCAACCATGTTTGTATTTATATCGTATGTAATAGCTCGGCATGATTTTGAAGACGTACACATTTTCAAGTAGTTTGGAGGAAAAAGTATGAACACTAAAAAAGGAATTTTTTATTTCTCAGAGGTTTGTTGTTCAGTGTACTGACTTAATAATTTATAACTTAACTTTTATGAATCAGAAATGGTCTCCTTCGTAAATCTGTTTTAATTAAAGTCATCTAGAGCAACAGGAACAGATACAGAGCTATTTGAAGTTTACAAACTACATCTTTGATAAGGGAAAATGATTTCATGACATATGTATACAATTGATATTAAAATGTAATCTATATATTCTATATGATTGTATAATATTTTATACAATGGTACAAATAAAATATTTTTCTATTATATTTATTATGTCGAGACACAGTTTCTGTTTTCAGTTAGCTAATATAAATAACATAAATAACACTGTCAAACAACACGTTGGAAGTGCTGACATTTCTAGGCTCTGAAATTTAAATCATGCTGCAATTACAACCTTTCATGCTGTTTGGAGTTATCCCAGTATTTGTTCAGTAGTTAAAATGAATGCATATTTAAACACCATTTATAAGCCGTTATTTTTATTTTGCTAAAGCAGTTTATATAGGATATTGTTATGTTTGGCAAGAAACAGAAAACAATTTTTGCAGCATCTAGGTATAAATGGTTGCCAGAAAGAAATCCAGGACTTCTAAT
>NW_009205989.1:33077-36001 GCF_000690835.1 Fulmarus glacialis | reverse complement strand
AAGAGGGAGAGAAGAAATACTAAAAACGCTATTGGAGATTTTGAAGACTCGTGTTTGCTTTTGGTGACAGCGGCATGTGCATGCTTCTGACAAAAATGTCTGACTATGGAAATGGGCAACAGAGGTTTGAAGGCTCCTAAGTAATGAGGGAAGTTTTAGCGTCCAACACTGATATTGCAGGTCTTGCAGCTGGGATCTTTCTTTGCATTTGAAGTAGACAAGCTCATTAGTTGGTGACCAGTAATTTCCGCAACTGTGCCGAGGGAGAGATCCACAGGATCAGTGTAAATTACTTCCAAAATAACATCCTGGGCATGATGGTAAACCATGACACCGTCTTCTTCATCGCAGGTCAGAAATTTATTATCTTTTATATTTAGTTGAGGAAGGCGCTGCTTACAGAATTCGTCTCCTGGTGATCCAACAGGGGCGATGACGAGAATGACGTAGTGGTAGGCTGTGTACATGCAGTAGAAGTCTCCAAAGTACAAGTTAGTATTTGGGTTGAAGAGTTTTTCAGCTGCAATCTCAAACCTGTATCTTCCATAAGGTGAATCTTGTGGTGGCTTCCCAGTGTTAAACTCAGTGTTGCAGCTAAAGAAGATGCCTTCCAGCTTCCCACTGATCGGAGAGCCATGGCTGCCACTGTTATCCTTAACAGAGGGCTGCATAGCATTCCCATGATGCTCTCTACAAGTGAATGACTGGGATTGTTTATTTTGTAACACATGTTAAAGAAAAAGTGGAAAGTTAGGACATCATGCTGTTTGGTAACAGTACTGAAGGGACACAATGGAAAGCCGTTAAACTCAAAACCGTGGTTAGTGTCATGATCTTAGGACCAAGAAAATCAGGTGACGCCAGACTCGGAGCTAGAATAACTCCTGCTCAAGGGGGAAATCTGCTTTTCCAGTCTGGCTTCTCTGTCAGCTGTGAGCTGTGTGGGTATTATATGCAGGCAAAGAATAGCACAAACAAAAAAGCCCCCAAACCACCAATATCTTTAATTAGCTGATTTGTTCAGCCTTCCACTACAATTCTAACAATAAACACATTTTAGTTTAATCACATGTTGAAAATTGCAAGTCAGTCTCAATATGCTGAACATACTGTTTGTTAATGTGTATTTTCAGCATAGGCAGTATATATTTCATGTAGAAAACTGCCAGTTAAAGTTATTTCTGAATGATGTTTTTCAGAGAGCTTATAGGAAGGAATGTACTGTCTGCCATAGTTTTTTTCCCCAAAATGATAATTTCAGGTCTAGTTTGTCTACTGCTGACTTCAATCAGAGCAGAGCTGGGCACAGAGTATTAGGCAATTTGGTTAGTTTCCACTTTGGTTGGTATCCAGCTTCTACAGTCACTAGTCCCAAGGGGAAAAAATGTACAAGACTAACTCTCTCTTTTTTGCAAGCTGAGCTCAATTTGGTTCCAGTGAAAAGAAACATTCAATGTAACAAGTGAATTTTTAAAACCCTGAATCCCAAACTGCACTCAGCAGCATGAGGCTGCTAAATTTAGGACAACAGTCCAAAACACCCCATCTAATCCTCCTTAGCACCTGAGATTTTATGCATAGCAGCACGTTCCCCAGAACTTGTACCCCACATCTCTGGAAGTGCCATAGTGACAGCTTTGGCCCTCTCTGCACCTGCAATCATGTGATATCAGAAAGGGAAACATTCCCTTTTGTAAGTCCTGCAAAACACCAGATTTACTAGGCACCCTTAGAAAATGCCTTTATACACATCGACAGATTAAAAACGCATAAGGCTGTGGGGCTGGAGAGCTTTACACGCCCCTCTTGCTCTACTTTTACTCTTTTTTCTTTTTTTCCTTCTTTCCTCCTTTTTTTTTTTTGAGGAGAGGGGAAACTAGCCAAGACAGACTGTTCTCTCTCTGCTTTTAACTTGCAACATCTCCAGGTAAAATGATGCTGTGTGGGAGAAGGTTTTACTTGATTCAAGGGGGAGGTAGCAGTCAAAGCAAACAAATTCAGTGTATACATAAAAAACAGCTCTAAATCAACTCAGTAATGACTCCAGCTGTGATTTTTTTCATTCCTTCTAATCTCCTCAGCAGCATATCTTAATTTGGAATCTAAGATAAATTTCAAAAGTTTTCTGGGCCATTCAAATACTACACTGTTATTGTCTCAAGCCCTGTTTCACAAGACGTTGACTGGGGTGGGAGGTACAATTGGTATTTTATGACTGAAGAGATTACTAGGGAGAAAAAAATTAGCTTGAATAGCCACCATCTCTGCAACCTGAAAAGCAGGCTTCTTGCAGTTCCATTTCTGTGGCAAGATACTGACATCCAGTGGCCAATTAGGCTAATTATAGGTCACTCTTCCCGGGGATCTGAGCTGCCTTATGGCGCTCGCAGCCGAGGTAAGCAGCAGAATGACAGGAACACTACTTACAAGCTCACACTTCAAACCCTACGTTTAGGGATTGCTGCTTTAGCGCTGTGATAGTTGCTTGTTTGCCAATGCTACTAGAGCTACTGCCTGTAAGCTTTTCCAAGCTTGTTTACTAGCTATGACACCACAGAGGCCATTGGCAGGCATGGTATGACAATTTTTCCTAAAAGGAAGCATGCAGTTAGGGTTTTTAACATAACATTCAGAGGGGTGCTTGTGGAAGGACCAGCCCTTGTGACCGTATTAGTACATTTCTGATCAGAAGAGGCGACCATCAGACAGTTGCAGGTATTCTAGCTTCATACTGACCTGGTAAAACACAGCTTTTTGCCTCTTTAACTCGCTAACAGAAAGGAAAACAAACTAGTCTCTATTTGTATCGAACCAGAAAAGAACATAACAGGAGGGAGGGGAAAAGATCCTCAAAGAGCCTCAACAACTGCAATTCATTCTCTACCTCTATTGAGTTTTGCAGCTTTGTCACTACGTGCAATAAA